>NC_069785.1:88324062-88533837 GCF_027406575.1 Nycticebus coucang
GCTCTGTAAATTCATGAGGATCCACCCAGCAAATAGATTAGTCTGGGAAGGTTGATGCCTCCTTCCCCACATTGCACCTCTGTCACACCCAGTCACTGTAGCTCCAGAGGGCTGTGACCCAGTTGCCTCTAGTGAACAGATACTCCAGGGGTTTGAACCTGCCCGAATCACAAGGAAATCTATATCTGCTCAGCCAGGCCACTGCAGTCTGCCTCTGTCCAGCAGGGGGAGGTAAGGCCGACAACCTTGGGCACTTGATGGAGGCTGGGGGATGTTCACTCAGTTCCAGCCCCACCCCTGATTGATATTACTGACAGAACAGAACAACTTTGTGGGAATTTGTTTCTGTCGCTGCTAAATTCCACTGCAGAAGAGAAGGTGTTATGAGTTCCCAGAGCCTGCGCCTAGGGCCCTGTTTTGCTCTTGCAGGTTTGTATTCAGTTAGCTGTCAGTTCTAGCCTCCTGCCTTCCTTTGTCTATAGGCTGACGATCCTTGGAGGGCCAGGTGCATCTTAGGCTCAGTAAAGCAGTCCTCTGAGTCAGCCCCACCCTGGGAATTTCCTGGCTGTGCACGTCCATTTTCTAGTCCCTGGGATCCACCCAGGCTGGTCCCACCTCAGACAAACCCTTTACTCATGGACATGAGTTTCATCCCAGATCTGTTCCGCGGTGGTTGCCACCTGATAAGATGCCCGGCCTACACTGGTTGCCCAGGGAGACAGGGGGTGTGGCTTCAGAATATCTGGGAGTGAGCCTTGGGGCACTAGAGTTCCAGTGTGATTTCCTCTCAGCCGACTTTCCTTGCCTCACTCCCATGCCACAGAATCAGCACTGACTAGCTGCAGTCTAGGCCCTGTCCACACCCCTCGAGAAATCACCAAGAAGCTGGACTCCTGGGGGACAGGCCTCCAGACCTCAGGGAGTGCTGGGAGGTCAGAATTGCGGGTAGAGAATATATACAGTTTTATACAGTTTTATGCCTGGCAGGAGAATGCCGTGCCACCCTAGTAGGGGAGGTAGTTCCTGTTTTTAGAGGGTCTGTCCCGTGGAGTGTAGTGAGACGACCTTTGAACTCTGCTCATTTGTTTGTGGGGCACTCCCAGCTGTTCTCATGGAGGGGACTCCCATCCACTTGGTGATGGATTTTGTACCTTTCGTTTGTATCCTTGGGGTCGCAGCTCACCTCAGCGGGGTTGAGGTGTGTTCTTCAACCTTCTCTCTTCTTGCAGCTCTAATCCACCAGGTTACTTGCTAAATTTCTGTCCTTTAACTCTCCTTCTGTATGGGAACCTCTGTTGAAAGCTGGCTTCATTCAGCCATCTTGTCTCCACCCCCCTCCATGTGGCACAATTTGCCACTTTCTCTCCGTTTTTAAAAATACACAAGCCAGTGTCAGCTTACCAACGTGACTTTCTTTCAGTCACTTACGGTAGGCCAGCCTCAAAGCCATCATGCAGTCTAGAAAATTGAATAGCTAAATATGCAGGTCTTTTAAGGAAGAAGTAAGGTTAAAAGCAATTAGCAGAGGTATTATCTATGTGATTATGTTGCTTCCTTTGTCAGTATGTTGAATTTTATAGCCCTTTCAATCAAATGAGTAAGACAATTTGTATATTATTGTTTTTAGTTTAAATAGTCACCCTTAAAAAATCTTTTATCCAACAAAAATCAATTTTTATCAGTGGTGAGAGGTGTGGGGCCAGTTGCAGTCTTCTGCATGTGGATAACCTGTTGTCCCAGCACCATTTATTAAATAAGGATTCTTTTCCCCATTGCACATTTCTGTTAGGCTTATCAAAGATTAAATGATGATATGTGGCTGGATTCATCTCTAGTTTCTATATTCCATAGACCTGTATCTTTATTTTTGTGCCCGTACTATGCAGTTTTGATCACAATACCTTTGTCATATAGCCTGAAGTCTGGCAACATGATACCTACAGATTCGTTTTTATTTCTAAGAACTGTATTTTCTATTCAGTTTTTTTTCTAGTTCTGTATAAATAAAAGTACTATTTTTTCAAGATCTTTAAAGTATGACAGTGTTGCTTTGATGGGGATTGCATTAAATTTAGGGTAGTATGGACATTTTAGTGATGTTACTTCTTCCCAGCCATGAGCATGGTATGTTCTTCCATTTGTTGACATTTTCTGCTATTTCCTGCCTCATAGTTTAATAATTCTCTTTATAGAGATCTTTCACGTCTTTTTAAAGATATATTCTCAGATATTTCATCTTCTTTGGTGCCATTATAAAGGGAATAGAGTCTTTGATTTAGTTCTTGGCTTGACATTGTTGGCATATATGAAGGCTACTGATTTGTGGGTATTGATTTTGCAACCTGAGATGCTGCTATATTCCTTGATCTGTTGGAAGAATGGGGACTGAAGACCTCATTCTTGGCAAGAGAAAACACCCCCAGAGAAAGGGAAAAATTAAAAAGTAAACTTAGTGAGGGCAGTGCCTTTGGCTCAGTGAGTTGGTTGCTGGCCCCATATACTGAGAGTGAAGGGTTCAAACCCAGCCCTGGCCAAACTGCAACAAAAAAATAGCCAGGTGTTGTGGTGGGTGCCTGTAGTCCCAGCTACTGGGGAGGCTGAGGCAAGGGAATTGCCTAAGCCCAACAGCTGGAGATTGCTGTGAGCTGTGATGCTATGGCACTCTACCAAGGGTGATAAAGTGAGACTCTGTCTCTAAAAAAAAAAAAAAAAGTAAGATTAGTGAATCAGAGCAAAGAAAAGTCAGTTAATTTGCCTTTAAACCAGCTATTGTTATTTATTTATTTATTTTTTTGGAGACAGAGCCTCAAGCTTTTACCCTGGGTAGCGTGCCGTGGCATCACAGCTCACAGCAACCTCCAACTCCTGAGCTCAAGAAATTCTCCTGCCTCCACTGGCCAAGTAGCTGGGACTACAGGTGCCCACCACAACACTGGGCTATTTTTTGGGCACAGCTGGCATTGTTGTTTGTGCTGAGCCGGCTGGGTTCAAATCCGCCAGCTGAGGTGTATGTGGCTGGTGCCCTAGCCGCTTGAGCCACAGGCATTGAGCCTAAACATTTTATCTGAACTAGTTTCCTACCTTTCCTACAACTTTGGCCTATTAAGGATACAGCTTTCAAACACCCTTGCTGGATCTGTAAACACTGGAGAAAATAATGGCCACAGAAGATGCTGTAGCAAGATACATTAACTAGGCCATTTCCACCCAATAAACAGTCAAAGCAAATACCCATTGTGGAGATTTGTATTAGATTGAGGCAGAGATCAAGATAACATCTCGAGCCCTGAAATATAGGTAGGAGGGCTTATATCCCTTATTGCAGAGGAAGACCCTCTGTGGTGGTGATGAGAGGATAATTCTTCTCTCCTTCCGATTCTTCAGAGGAGATTGACACCAGTGGCATTTTACTCCACAGTGAACTAGTTTTATTAACACCCTCCTAAAATATGCATGTGTGACTTCAGACAAGAGGCTGTTCTCACACAAGACTCAGGTTCCAGATTTCTCAAGACTACTCAAACCCTTAAAGTTAATGATTATTCAAACAATAGGAGCTAATGTGTTCACTCAAAGAAACTGCTGACATCTTTGTTCCCTTCTTCAGCTTACCCTTTAGGCTAATGAGCAAATAGCCTTCAATAAAAGCTGGAACTGACATTTTGGATCACCATCAGAACCCCACACGAGGGTGGTGGTACCCTCAGTTCCCACCTCTGAAAATTCTATTCTGTGTGTCTTGTTTCTTTCTTTCTCATTTTTTTTTGGTAACTTTATATTTCTTCAGTCAGTTGCCACCAGATCCACAGGTCTTGACAGACCCTACCCCAGGGGAGCACCCTGGCATTGATCACTTCTAAGAGCTTTGTAGTTGAGTTCCTGGGGTTTTCCAGATATAAGATCATGTCATCTGCAAAGAGGGAGAGTTTGACCTCTTCTGCCTCTATTTGGATTCCTTTGATCTCCTTCTCTTGCCTAATTGCAATGGCTAGGAATTCCAACACTATGTTAAATAGCAATGGAGACAGTGGGCATCTTTGTCTGGTTCCAGACTTGAGTAGGAATGCATTCAGTTTTACTCCATTCACTATGATACTGGCTGTGTGGGTTTGCTGTAGATATCCTCCATCAGCTTAAGGAATGTTCCTTCTAAGCCTATTTTCTTGAGCATTTTTATCATGAAAAGACGTTGGACATTGTCAAAAGCCTTTTCTGCATCCATTGAAAGGATCATATGGTCTTTGCTTTTGATTCTATTTATGTGCTGTATGATATTATATTTATAGATCTGTGTATGTTGAACAAACCTTCTGTCTCTGGAATAAAACCCAGTTGATCATGGTGTATAACTTTTTTTTTTTTTTTTTTTGTAGAGACAGAGTCTCACTGTACCACCCTTGGGTAGAGTGCCATGGCGTCACACGGCTCACAGCAACCTCTAACTCTTGGGCTTATGCAATTCTCTTGCTTCAGCCTCCCGAGCAGCTGGGACTACAGGCACCCACCACAGCGCCTGGCTATTTTTTTGTTGCAGTTTGGCCAGGGCTGGGTTTGAACCCGCCACCCTCAGCATATGGGGCCGGCGCCCTACTCACTCAGCCACAGGTGCTGCCCAAATAACCTTTTTAATGTATTGTATTCTGTTTGCTAATGTCTTGTTGAATATTTTTGCATTGATATTTATTAATGATATTGGTCTATACCTTTAATTTTTGGAGGGTCCTTTTCTGATTTTGGGATCAGGGTGATATTTGCTTCATAGAATGTGTTGGTGGAGGATTCCTTCTTTCTCTATATTTTGGAAAAGTTTATGCATTATAGGAATTAGTTCCTTTGTGAAGGTTTAATAGAATTCTTGTGTGAAACCATCTGGTCTAGGGGTTTTTGTTTTTTGGAAGGCTTTGTACAACTGATGCTATTTCAGTCCTCGATATTGGTCTATTCAAGATTTCTAAATCTTTCTGGCTGAGTTTTGGAAGGTATGGTGCTTCCAGATTTGTTCCATCTCCTCCACATTTTCATATTGCTGGAAATAGGTTTTGTTTTTAATAATAATTGTTGAGAATTATTTATATTTCTGTGGCATCTGTTGTTATTTCCCCTTCATCATTTCTGATTGTAGTTATTAAAGATCTTGTTTTTCTATTGCTGGTTAGTCTAGCCAAGGCTTTATCAATTTTATTTATCTTTTCAAAGAACCAACTTTTTGTTTCACTGATCTTCTGAATAAGTCTTTTGCTTTCCATTTCATTTAATTCTTCAGAAGTGATTGTGTTGATATGGTAACAGGATATTTCCTTACAAGTTAATTTCAGATAGGTAAAATGAGGTAATGGTAAAACTAACAGATGATAGATTAAGTGTGTACATGACTAGAAAGGTATAAAATCAAAACCCTGAAGAAAGAACTTTGCTACACGCCGTCCCATACTATGCAGTCTTTTTCTTGACTTAATAATTACAGGAGCGAGTTTATACCCACAGCAAAGCTGCTGTTTGTTCACGTCTTCGTCATGCAACATATTGGTGTACTTGGCAGGATAAGGGGATCGCAAAGGAGCAGAAAGCCTTTCTGGACACTGGGCTGGAGGATGGCCATCTTCACCAGGACACTTCGGAGAGATATTTGCTGAAGCCTCTTGAGGTAAGCTTGAGAACCCTGTAACTGGGATGGTGCAATTGCCATGCAGAGTATGTGGGACATCTCCAGCATAGCAAGAAACATGGGAAGAAATAATATGAGTCTTCAGCTCTCTTCCTCTTTGGAGGACCAGTATATTGCCATTTTAAAAACTCTGATTTCTACCACTAAAATTCCAGTAAAAACCAGTAATCCGTGGGAACTTTTCCATGTGGTTGTTAAGCATTGCCACTGGTTCATGCCTGACCAGAAACTCCAGGTTAATATGAAAGTCTGGAATAAAGTGGGTCAGGCTCTACATTGTACCCACCAAAAAGGCAATTTTATATGCAGAGAAATATGGGCAACATATCAGCTGGTTCATATTGCATTGGAACCATTTCAAACATGTTCTGAGCAAACCTCTGAGACCAAGGATATTGGCGCTGACTATTGCCACCCCTGCCTCCTTTTCCCAAGCTGGGTCAGTTAGACCAGCCAAAGCAGGCTGCAGAAAGTCCCAGAGAATCAGAGCATGAATATGATATGCCACAGTCCTATTCTGAACCCAAGCCTAATAAGCCTACAAAGAAATATGTGGGTGACTTAATTAGTCTAGAGAGTGATGCAGAGAGCTGTCCGGAATTAGTGGAAATGGCTGATGAATCAGCTCAAGAAGAGTCTGAGTTTGAACATCTTAAAAATGTTATGGCTGAATATTTTCAAACAATGAATCAAAGAATTGCCTTCTTAGAAAAGAAGGGAGCTGAGGGCGACACCTGTGGCTCAAGGAGTAGGGCGCCGGTCCCTTATGCCGGAGGTGGTGGGTTCAAACCCAGCCCCAGTCAAAAATCACACAAAAAAAAAAAGAAAGAAAGAAAAGAAGGAGCTGAAATACTCTCCTCTAGAGCAAGCTCTAAAGCAGGTTCTTGTAAAGATGTACTTCCACCTTACAAGCCTTTAACTCCTTCTGCACCACTGTATGTGGTCTGGCGGGAAGGTCCCTTACATCATAATGCTCCACCAGGAATCTATCCTATGTGGTCTAATCCCCCAGATACTCACTTCACTGCACGGTATCACTTTCCTTTAGATGTTTCTGAATTGGGTATATCTAATGAGAACTCAGTTCAAATTTCAGAACTGGGTAATAATAAAGAACCTGTTATACAAGCATATTCTGTTTTCTAGGAAATTCAAGAGAATGGTCAATTAGGAGCTGCTCAACATGCTCCTACAGAAGAAAAAATTTTAAGAACAATGAAAGATGCCATTTATGCTTGTGGACCTACTTTTCCTTTTGTGATTGGCATTTTAAATTCATATTGCACAATTCATATTTTTATTCCGGCTGACTGTGAAACTTTAACTCATTCTACCTTGAGCCCTGGTCAATTTTTACAATTTAAGGCTTGGTGGCTGGAAGAGGCAACTTTGCAAAACTGAGCTCAGGGAACTCCAGTTAACTCTTTAATGGGTACTGGCCCTGCAGCTGACATTCAACAACAGCTGCAATTAACGCAAGACTTATTAATGCAGGTTAAAGATGTTTGTATTAGAGCTTGGCAAAGACTAGAGGAAAAAGATGGGGTTAAACAGTTTTTCACAAGAATCATGCAAGCAAACAATGAACCATATTCTGAATTTGTGGCTAGACTTCAGACAGCTACTGAAAGGTCTGTTCCTGGAGAACAGGCCAGACAGATGCTTTTATTACAATTAGCATTCGAGAATGCCAATTCAGATTGTAAGTTGGCCCTGACACCTGTCAAAAATCAGGACAATGTTTCCATTGAACAATATCTGTGCACTTGTCGGGATATTGGCTCTGGAACATTTCCGGCAAAGCTTAAGGCTTCAGCCTTGGCAGAGGTACTTAATGGGATTAAAAAGAAAGCAAAATGTTTTAATTGTGTAAAAATGGGGCATCTGCATTCTAAATGTTGCAAGGCTAAAACTTAAAGTGCTCCAGCTGCTGCAGCTCAGGATACCAAGGCACAAGCACCTGGCCTCTGCCGCCACTGCGGAAAAAGCAAACATTGGGCTAATGAATGTAGATCTGTTAAAGATAAAGATGGCAAACTCCTGCCCCCCAAAGTAGAATTTTGTTCCCAAAAAACGGGGTACAGGGCCCAGCTCGGGGCCTGATAATGAACAATAAAAGCACTCAAGGTCAATTTCCAGTGGACCATGGGTAACACATGCACAGGTGAATCAGAACAACTAATGAAATAGAGCCTGTGAAATTACATGTTCAGGATCTCTTTCATGCAACTCAAGGAAGTGCAGCTTTAGACAAGTAAAGATTTGCTTTCTCTGGAATAACTAATTCTCTCCAATGTTTGTCTCAGCATTTTTGAATATTCACAACTAGTTCCTGCTTTAAAAAATGTTTTGCTTTCATTATTAACTTACATTTATAAAGTATAGGCAAATTCAATTATGTATTTAATAATTATGCAAACTGGCCAAGTGGACTCGTGTGCTGTTGAGTCAGCACCCCCATGGCAGAGCTCTGAGTACCGTTGGTTGATACAGGGAAGCTGAATTGTATGTATGATGTGGAATTTGTCATTTGAAAAGTATGAACGTTCAGGAAGCAGACTGTTGCACTGCCCTGCACATTGAGGTTGGAGGTTAGTGCATTTCTGTCAGTTGTTTATCTTTGTGGGAGTCAGACGATGTCTCCAGGCTGAAAAACCTGGCCTAGAATTGATGAGCTTGGGAACCCTTTCCACTCTAGGCTTCCATAAGGCCCAAGCCTGGATGCTTCCTGGTAGATCTCATTTGCATTTCCTCTTTATTCTATATATATATATATATATATTTTGTAGAGACAGAGTCTCACTTTATGGCACTCGGTAGAGTGCCGTGGCCTCACACAGCTCACAGCAACCTCCAACTCCTGGGCTCAAGCGATTCTCTTGCCTCAGCCTCCCAAGTAGTTGGGACTACAGGCGCCTGCCACAACGCCCGGCTATTTTTTGGTTGCAGTTTGGCCAGGGCCAGGTATGAACCCGCCACCTTCCGTATATGGGGCTGGCGCCCTACCGACTGAGCGACAGGTGCTGCCCTATTCTAGAGATGTTTTGAAACTAAATGATACTGGCTTATTGAAAGGAAACAAATTGCATTTTTTTATTGGTGTGCCTCATTTTTGGCATTTTACTTATTACCTGGATGAATAATGGGGTGAAACTACTTCAAAGGATATAATGCATATGAATTCTTTTTCTTACTCTTACCATCTTTGGTGTTCAGATAAATTTAACTAATATCTAGTGATGCCATAATTGCAGTCTGTTATTTCAATTAGTCAGCAAGTTTTCTAGAAAAAAAATTTTTTAACAGCACTCTAATTTCAGTGTATCCACAGCTGCTGTGTGTGAGGATGTTTGTTGTGTATATGACTTTCTGAATATGGTATTATTTTCTTCCTTTTAAATAGCTTCTATTCAAGTAAGTGAATCAGGTAGTCCCCTTTGTTGAAATGTCACATTTGTAAATCTGTTAGTTGAGGAAGAGGATGTGGTAAGAAATGTGTGATTTGAAAAAAATGAAATATAAGGGTATTACTGGTGGATTTTTCATTTAAGAAAATTAGAAAAAATTCAACCATATCCTACCTTGAAATGATAAATACTTAATTTCTGTATTTAATCTGAGTAGTTTCCATATTTGCTTTGGGATCTACTTTGTTATGAAACTGCATTCTCAGCTGGATGTGGTGCCTCATGCTGTAATCCAAACACTTTGGGAGGCTGAGGTGGGAGGATTGATTGAGGCCAGGAGTTTGAAACCAACCTGAGCAAGAGAAAAAACCGGAAAAATTGGTGAATGCTGTCTATAGTCTCAGATAATTGGGAGGCTGAGGCAGGAGGATCCCTTGAGCCCAGTATTCTGAGGTTGCAGTGAGCTATGATGACACCATTGCACTGTAGCCAGTGCCATAGAACAAGACACTGTATCAAAAAAAAAAAAATTGTATTCTATGTAGGTTTATGTTACATTTCCAACTGAAAACTTTTTTGTTGTTAAAATTGCCATTTATAGTTGATTGTAGGATTTTTGTCTCATCTATCTTACTTGCCTTTTTCTATTAAATAACCCATTTGATCTCCTTTACATTAAAAAGTGCCTGCCATAGAGCAGCAACTTAAATGGAACATGTCCTTTCTCTGGTGGGACATTTTGGAGTCTTCCTGTGGTGGCTGCAGGCTGAGGGAACATTTTTGGCCTACTGAGCCCTGGAGTAATTGATGCTTCTGAATGATTTCAGCAAATGTGCCAAGTAGGATTTTGCTACTAGTGGGGGTTTTCCTGTAATGTGTTCCTAGCAGGATGGGCATATGTCCTTTTGTATGAACAAATTGAAGGTTATCTGCTGGAATCTTTAAAGAAATAACTTCTCTATATGCAGGAAAATGTAAAAATTATTGTCATTTTGTTTATAAGATTAATGGAAGTAGCCAGGTATTGGGCCTGGCAGTTCCACAAAGACCACACTGCCAAACAAGCCACATTTACAGCAGAGTCCTTTTATTGAAGTGCCAGCTGGCAACTGCTTCAGTGTCCCAACATGGGGTTTCTGAGAGCAGCCTGAGTGCTTTTAAGGGGTTGGGTTTTTAAGGATTGGTTTACATCCTGGTTGCAGGCCGTAGCAAGCAAACATTGTACAAAAGCAGACTTTTGTGGATAGTTAGCTATATGTCATACATTGTCGTTTTCAGTACTTTCTCTCATACATCTTAGTTCCAGTACCTTCCCTGCCTGGTATTGTTTAAAGGTCAGTCTGGGGATAAAGGCATTCCTGGTTCATTTCTCAGGGGAGTTAGTCAAGCAAGAAGTTAGTGAGTGCTTTCCCATCCATCTTGGGAGCGAACCAGACTTACTCCATTTTGTTAAGGGCCAGACATTTGGCAGGAGTTAACAGGTATTTTTCTACTTTCCCTTGGGCCCACTGGGCCTAACAACTACCCCCTTGTCTAGGATATAAATTAAATCATTAATTTTAACTTGAATGTGGGTTGCTTGTTATCTGTCTATTTTAATGGTGTGGGTACATAGATTACATTTTTTTTTTAAGTAATTAAGACAAGTCCTGCAAGGAGTTTCCTCAGGCTTCAGCCGTGCGTGGACCAGCCAGCTTCCAGTGTGTGTCTGGAGCAGGGCATGTTGACCATTTTGCTTTCTACAGGGTAGTGAAGTTCTCTTTACTCAGTTGTGAGGAATTTAGGTTATTTACAAACATTTATAAGTTTTGGATTTTTAGAGATAAGTCTGGGTGTAGTGCCCAGGAGTTCCACAAAGACCACACTGCTAAACAAGCCAAATTTATAGGAGAGTCCTTTTATTGAAAAGCCAGCTGGCAACTGGCTCAGTGTCCCAACGTGGGGTTTCTGAGACCAGCCCCGAGTGCTTAAGGAGTCAGGTTTTTAAGGCTTGGTCTGCATCTTGGTTGGCATGCAGGCTGTCCAGTTGCATTTTGGGGGTGGGGTGGGGGGACAGCAAGTAAGCATTGTACAGAAGCAGAATTTTGCAGTTAGTTAGCCATACGTCATACATTTTTTGTTTTAATATTTTCCCATACATTTTAGTTCCAGTACTTTTCTCCATACATCTTTGTCTCAGTAGTCTCTCCACCTGGCATTGTTTAAAGGTCAGTCTGGGGATAGTCAGTTCATTTCCCAGGCCCAGGAGTTAGTCAAGCAAAAAGTTAGTGAGTATTTTCTCATCTACCTGGGGAGTGAACCAGACTTACTCCATTTTGTTGAGGGCTTGCAGCCTCAGAATTTGTCAGGAGTTAACTGGTATATTTCTACTTTAGCCTAGAACTAACAAGTCCCCCCTTTTCTTCTTAATTAGTCAAATCATTGACTGATGGGTGGGTATAAGGTTGGGCAAAAGGTCATATTGATTTCTTAATTATCATAAGTTTGACAATGCTTATTTGCTTTTCAACATAAGCAGTAAGTTGATGTAAAATGCAGGGGCCTACTGCCAGGAGGAGGAGGAGGCAGTGGAGTGGTGTGGACTCATAGATTACATTTTTTCTCTTTTCTTAAAGTTTAAAATTTAATTAAGATAAGTCCCATGAGGAATTTACTCAGGGTTCAGCTGTGCATGGACCAGCCAGCTTCCAGTATGTGGCGGGAGCAGGGCATGTTGATTGTTTTAAGATTATGAAACTATTTAGTAGTTATTTACAAATATTTACAAGTTCTGGATTTCGAGGCTAAGGTTTACATAATGAGAATATTAGTATTCTTATAAACTTAGCACAGTTTTTAAGATAATATATAGTTTTAAGAGTTTTTACATAATCAATAATATTTAATACTGCAGAAATTTTCTAGTGTGGCCTGTAGGTAATTTTTGTTGAGTTTCAGGGTTTCAGAGCAAATATGATTATTGTCTATAATTCTATACTTCTTGGCCAGTTTCCTAATTCCATTTAATAGATTAGTTTAGTAAAATAGTTATGTTTTATGAGTTGACATTACAAACAAGGCTGGAATTTAATACAGGTGAGCCACAGCCTTTTTTTTTTTTTTAAATCATTTCTGTCTCCAATTTTTCTTGTTACTAAAGATAAATTATAGCAGAACTAACTTAGTTACCAAAATAAACTGTACTGCCAGTATACTGGGCCTAATTATTTGCATAAAGTGTAGTAAGAATGATTAATTATTAGTTATTTAGGCTCTTTTTTAAAAAAAATTGGCTTGCTGGAACTTTCTATAAGGAATTTTCAGGTTAGACTTAAGTTTAAGTCTAAGACTTAAGACTAAGTCTTTCATGAGCCCAAGTTTCATCTGTGCCATTAGGTACCTGTATGCATTGGACAAATTTCTCTCTTCCTGAGGTCCCCAAGCACATTTCAATTCCTAGACCTGTCAGAAAGCAACTTTTGTCACTTACAACAGATCAAGAAATATTATTGATGGGTACCTGGCCAGTTTTTCCAAAGGGATTTTTTATTGGCTTTATAAAGTCAACCTGAATTCCTTAACACAGTCTGGACACTTCTGGAAATGCTATTCCAGCTAAAGCCTTGGTAACATAACCAGTGCTTTTATCATGTCCAATAGACAAAACAGATTCTTATTGAACTTATGCAAATACCTGTGTTGTTAGAAATTAAGAATACTTACAAATGCCTTTCAAATTCTGGAGAGATCAAGGAGAAAAAATTACATATTTCAAATTCTGCTCATAAGTATATACATTGCTTGAAAAGCTACAAATAGTTTAAAAGATAGAAAATAGTTTTCTTAATTTCTAGAAAACAGACCATAAGAAGAATTGGCAATATTTCAAACAAAAAGCCATAACAAATTAACTCATTTTCATGTCATTTACTTCTATTTTGCTTGAAATTAGGTTAGCAATACTCATACACATGTTAATTTTTAAATTAAAGTTGTAGATGTTTGCTTCAGTTTTTCTTAATATACACTAAGACAGACTAATATTTTATAAAGTTAATTATTTTTTTATATTTGATAATGTTTCCTATACCTTTAAATATACTAAATAAGCCTAATATGTCTTTAAAAAGACTGAATTTAGAATTTTGATCATGGAAGGTTTGTTAAATATCAAAGTTTCTTTCATTCTCAAAAACTCATTTTTTACAAAACAGGGGATTACAATGTATTATGAAGTTACTTATTTACTTGACCAGACCAACATTTTAAAAGTTTAAAAGGCATGATTTTCTTTTGGGTTGGGGGGTGGTGAGGTAAAGATTGAGTTTCTCAAACAAGTTAAACAATTAAACTACTACATTTTACAAATGAGGGACAGTTTATGGCATCAGGATTTTCTTGTTTAGGGCTAGACAGAGATCTTTCTCATTTTTAGGCTCAGGTGAACTCAGACATTTGACTCTTTGTTTCTTTTTAAGAATTTATTTTTAGTCACAAGTGGGCTGTACCCTGCAGACCATATTCTTTAGATAAGTTCACAGTTGAATCTAGTAACCTTAGAAATATTACAGAGGTGAAAGTTTTATAATCTTTAAACATTTGGATTTTAATAACAGGCTCAAAACTAATTTTATTTTAAAGGAAACTATAGTTGCTTGAACAATAAGTTTTTTGAGTTATTTCTGTTCAAAGTTTTCTATTTTTCTGGAGACACAGTTACAGCAGTTTCCTATAAGCTCTTCTCTAAAATGTTTTAGTACGGTTTCCCTGTGTCTTCTATTCTCTTTCCTCAGATAAATCACAGATAAGTTCTAGCTGGGATAAAAACTGAGATACAGACAGGCACCACTCAACACAATCGTTTCACCCTCTGTAAAGGGTGAGGGAGCAAAAGCCCACCTATTATTATTGTTTCAGTCAGTGTTTAAGTAATCACATGTACACAATTTCAACCTTCTCTCTCTTTTATTAATCAATTACTGGGAGGTTTTAAAGGGAAAGTAAGCTTATTCTTTGACACAGATTTTTCTATTGGTTTGGGATATATCTTATGTTGCTCAATTGTCAGTCTGAACTTCTTTTTTATTAGAGAAAATATCTTTAAAATTTCTTAATAAATAACCCAGTGGGGTATTTGCTTTAGAAGAGGAGGAACTTATTTTTAAAAGGACAAAAATCATCTGTGAAGCACAGAGAAGCACAAAAAGGCACAATTACAACATCACAATGGACCAATAAAAGCTAAACTGATAATCAGAGAAATTAACCAGATTAACCAGAGGGACTCAAACCAGAAACTTAAACCAGAGGTACCCAGACCAGGGATTCAAACCAGAGCGACTTAAACCAGGGACCTAGACCAGGGGGACTGAAAGGCTGGAAGGATGGCACTAAAACTGTCGTTTCTAGATCAGGGATCCTCAAACTTTTTAAAAAGGGGGCCAGTTCACTGTCCCTCAGACCGTTGGAGGGCGGGAGTATAGTTAAAAAAAAAAAAAAAAACTATGAACAAATTCCTATGCACACTGCACATATCTTATTTTGAAGTAAAAAAAAGGGGGAATAAATACAATATTTAAAATGAAGAATAAATAAAGTTAAATTGACAAACTTACAAGTATTTCAATGGGAACTATGGGCCTGCTTTTGGCTAATGAGATGGTCAACGTCTGGTTCTGTATTTGTCACTGCTAGTTATAACAAGTGATGCAAATGTGCGTCAGTTAGTCTAGATTTGGTTGGAGATTTCAGATGTTTCATTCTGGAAAAAGTCTGTTCACAGACATAAATGCTGCCAAAGATGGTTGCCATTTTGAAAGCATGGTTCCTGAAATTAGGATATGTCTCAGAGAGGAGAGATGCATAGAAATTAGGAAGGCTGCTTGACTTGAATGCGTCTTTCAGAGTCACAATTCTGCAGTTCAGCCAGTTTCACTTGGTAAATCATATCCACATTTTCAATGTCAATAGAAAATGGGTTATGGAAAAGGTGTATGTCCTGCTCATGGAGATGAAGCTCTTTAAATCTAAATTGTAACTCCTTTTGCAACTTTTCCAGTGAATCCACACGTTTTATTTGGGAATGCAACCAATGGATTTTCCGCTAACAGATTTTGAGCTGTGGGGAGATGTCAGAAATTTTCCTCCTTCACTTGTTTCATGGGGAGGCCTAATTTTACTTCAAATGCTTTCATATGTGATTGCATATCACACATAAGCTTCCCCATTCCTTGAATTTGCACATTGAAACTGTTGAGTAGCTCTGTTACCTCTGTCAGAAAGGCAAGGTGCCATTTCCATTCTGCATCATTGAGCTCTGGTACTTCTTTGTTTTTTGAAAGCAGAAAAACTGTAATCTGTGGAAGTAAGTCATAGAAATGTTTCAAAACTCTCCCTTGACTCAGGCAACAGACTTCTGTGTGGTATGGGACATCTTCACAGGTAACATTTAGCTCAGACAGAAATTCCTGAAATTCTCTGTGGTTTAGTGCATTACCTCTAATGAAATTAACACAAGATACCACAGTTCTCATAACAGAGTCCCACTTCAGTGATTTACTACACAGCGCTTGTTGGTGGATAAGGCAGTGTATGGCTGTTGGATGAGAATGGTTATGTTTGTCCATCTCTTGGTTAATGCAAGCAACTACTCCTTTCTTAGACCCCACCATGCTCAGAGCACCATCAGTTGTCACACTGGCTAGTTTTGCCCAGTTCAGCTCCAAACTATTCATAGTTTGGCAAACCTTTTCATAGATATCCTCTCTTGTAGTTGTTCCTTTGATGCTTTGCAGTGCAGCAAGCTCTTCTGTGACTTCGAAATAGTCATTCGTCCCATGAATAAAAATTAGAAGTTATACAGAATCACAAACATCATTACTTTCATTGCGTGCCAAGGAAAAATAGGAAAGTTTTTTTGTGGAGTTTTGCAAATGCTGATGCAAATTGTCTCCCATTTCTTCAATCCTTCCTGTAATTGAGGGTCCTGAAAGACTCACTGTACTAAATAAATTGGCCTTCTCTGGACACATCTCTTTGGCAACAGAAAGAAGGCATTCTTTAACAAATTCTCCCTCCACGAATGTTCTGCCAGTGCATGCTATTAGCTTGGCAACTTGAAAACTTGCTCTCAGTGATGAAGTATTTAGCCATTTCTGCTTCACAAAAGTATTTTGCTGAGTTGTCAATGTATATTTCAGTTTTAATATTTTATCTTTTCTCACTTCTCCGACCAAACAATCATATTTATCTTTATGTTGAGTTTGATAGTGTGGACGCAAATTGTATTCTTTGAACACAGACACTATATTCTGGCATATCAAACACACAGCTCTTTCCTTGTACTGCATGAAAAAGTAATCATAAGTCCACTGTTCTTTGAATATCCTATACTCCGAGTCAATTTTTCTCTTTCTTGATATCATTGTTTCCTAGGGATTCCAAATTGCTATTAGTAAAATACCAATATATATATACAGCCCTGCAAAAACAATATACCACCAATAACTTTGCTCACACAGAGACATATAAACTGCACTGCCCATCAATGCAGTCTGATCAGTGTCCATCAATGCAGTCTTGCCAGTCCACATCATATCAGCCTTGCCAGTGCCCATATGGTGGAACTCCACTTTTAACTCAGGCTCACACTGGTGCAGTGTGGGAACAGGCATGATTACAGAGCCTGTTCCTCTACCACTTTTCCAGTTCACACTACTCTGTGCGAACTGCACTGCAATCTGTGAACTCTCACAGGAATCTGATCGTATGAGTGAGAAGACTTCCTTTTTTTCAGAAGAAAAAAGGCATATGTGCCTTCCCTTTTCCTGCAGTGGAATCTGCATGGGTCTTCTCACCCATCTCTGAGCAGTACGAGTATGGCCATAGCTGAACTCGCACTGCTCAGAGATCATAACAGTGTGAACTGGGGCTTACACAGCACACAACATACACATCATACACAACTGAATAGCAATCAGAATATAAATGCACTTACTGTCAATTAAATTGGGTTTCCTACTCCTCAGCTGTCTGTAGAGCCTGATTAAGTTCCCATGGGGCCCCCATGCGATAACACTGACCACTCACCATTTGTGATAACACTGAGCACTGACCATTTGCATTAACACTGACTGCTGACCATTTGCGATAACACTGACTGCTGACAATTTGCTTTAACACTGAGTGCTTAGAATTATCATTACCTCTGAGCTCTGACCATTTGCATTACCTCTGAGCACTGACAATTTGCATTAGCACTGAGCGCTATTTGCATTATCACTGTGATGCAACTCCCCTAGAAACCATCCCCAAACAACTAACCAACTTAAAAAAAAGAAGGCTCTCCTAACTTCAAAAAAAGGCTCTTCTAACTTAAAAAAAAGGCGCCCTCTATCCACAAAAAAAGGGGACCTCCTAACTTCAGGAAAAAAAGGCCCCTCTTAACCACACACACACAAATAGAAAATTAAAAAAAAAAAGAAATCCTAACTTGTTCTTACCTCGCTCCTTAGGCAGCAGCAAGCTTTGCGAGGCAACCTGGTGACTCCTCCGATTACATCAGAAACTGAGAGGAGGAGTTGAGAGACATACCGAAGGAGGGGAGTGGGAGAGTTTGGGGCATATTCCACACATATGCACTGCAGCCCAGGATGAATGGGCTGCTAAGCAGGGCAGCAAAAACACCCAGTGGGGAGAGACAGAGAGAAGGAGGGGCAGGGAGAGACAGAGAGAAGGACCAGAGGTGGAGAGTTGGCACACATTCCACACATGCGCATTGCTGCCCTGATGAGTGGGACAGGCAGGGTGGCAAAAATACCCAGTGGGCCCGGACAAGTTGGCTGCTAAGCAGGACAGGCAGCTGTGGTAAAAACACCCAGCACGCTGGATAAATGTCCTCAGCAGGCCGCATGTGGCCCGCAGGCCATAGTTTGAGGACCCCTGAACTAACCCTTCGCAGTAACAGTGGATTAGGGACACAGGTCCAGTAATGATACTCCTTCCCTCTGGCTGTGGTAACCAGAAGTGCAAACATTGCTAAAAACACTGAGACAGGTGTAACCTTACGTTTCTTTTTTTGTATGTTTTTAACTGCCATCCTTCCCAGATTCTGCAGTTGTTTCATAGTGGGCATCTTGACGTGTGGAGTCACTTTCATCTTTCTCTTCCTCATCTTCTTTTTCGTCAGAGGCAGGCCGTGAAATCTGCTGGTTATGCTGTTCACTGATGCCTCCAGTAACCTCTACCATAGGGAATTGAGCTCAATTTCTTGAGATTCTATTTTCTCATCTGTAAAATGGGCAAAAGAGGAAGATACTGCAGTATCCGCAAAGTTCTTGTTTCATTGCAGTGTGAGGCTGACAAGTCCATTTAATCCAAAAGGGTGGTGGAGTCAGGTGGACCTGGGGTCAAATGCTGCCTCTTCCACCTGCTAGCTGAGTAACCTTGGGTAAGGTTCAACACTTTGAGTCTCACTTTCCTTACAGTAGGATAATAATAGAAGCTGCTGTGCAGGGTGGTTGTTATAATTAAATTAGATAATGCAAATAAAAATAAATTAGCATAGTGCACAGAACACAGTGTCAGCAAGAAGAGGGCATTATTTTATCAATCTTATTCTCACCCGTCCCAAGCTGGGCACAGAGAAAGCTGTTGGTGAACATTGACTCACATGCCTGCAGGGTTCATGTGTTCTTCAGAAAACAGATGACTATCCCAATTGGGTAATTTGAGAAGAGTTTAATAAAAAATTAATGATTCCAAGACATATTTAAATAGTAAAATAGCCAAGAAAATTGAAGTTACATAAATTGCTTACAAATGTGTGGATGGGACATTGTATAACCAACATGGATGGTGCTGAATGTCAGAGCTATGTCAGAAGGGAGCCATTACCACGTGGAGTAGATATTTGTTTCAGCACTTTCTTTCTGAACCACATGACCTTGCAATGCCTCCCAGTAGAACAGGAAGAGTGAACATCTCCCATTCCCATCTCATTTGTCTGGGGCTTGACCATGTGACTTCCTTAGGTCAATAGGATATGAATTAGGAAATGATCCCAGCAGGGTTTAAAATATGTTTGCATGGCTTGGCACACCCTTTTGTACTTCTGTCATTTTTTCCATGCAAAAAACATTCCTAGTATCTGATGGCCCCAGAATGAGGAAACCTACAGGGTAGATCTGAACTCAGCTGGCAGCCCTGAACAAGATCACCTGAGACCAACAACACCAAACCCAGCTAGTGATCCTTGAGCAAAATACCAAATGTTTGCTCCTGTAGGTGCTGAGATTTTGAGGTTGTAACATGGTGAAAACTAACACCTGCTAGATCCTAGGGCCACTTTTGAGAATTAAAAGAGGCAGATGGGAAGAGGTGGAGGGCTATGCAGTTACTGCATTGGGCTATTTGAAAGGAGGTGTGGCCTTCCATAGAGGGGAGTAAATAGCGCCCCCATATTTCATTCCCTCCCTTCTCTGTGCTGTTGCTGCTTTTCACTAGCTGAAGGAGGGAGAGTCTGATAGTGTCCCTAAGATCAAAATGAACACAGCCCCTTGGGTCTCAGCACATGGTGGAGAAGGATGGAGAGTGGTTGCAGAAGGGTAAATGGGAATCAACCAGTTCAGTTAAGAAGGAAGGAGGGTACGTGGGACCTTTGTATTAACAATTCGCTGCACTAAGAGCTTTGCAGAGGGGCACCATCAATAGCCCTCCAGCATTTTTTGCCTGACTCTTGCCTTGAACTCCTGGTTCTCTTTAGTTCTCACTGGTCATTGGGAACATTCTTTCAGGTCTGAATCTCAGTGGAGTTATCCAGCAGGACCTCCTTGAGTCACCGTATAATTATTTCAGAGTTTTGTCCCCTGGCCCCCATCCATCAGCCAAACAGGAGATCTTCTCAAAATAATCATGGCTGAGAGGGAGATTTAGGGAATACTCTCTTCAATCTGTTCCCTTTACTTTCTCCTCCTGTTGTTTCCCAGTGTCTTTAGCAAAGCCATATCTTCTAGGGTATTGTTCACAAGAACCCCAGCTCCATTCTTTGCTCACCTGTATATAATTAGTCAAGGGATCTGGAAAGGACCAGTTCAGCACAACGGTATAGAGCAAGAGTTTTGAAGCAAGACTGAAGTGAGTTGTAAAGCCCAACTTTTTCTCTTAGCAGCTGAATGACCTCGGGCAGATGACCTTATGTAATTCTTTAACCAGTGCACATAATCTTAGAACCAGATCCTGGGGCCACTTTTGAGAATTAAGTGGGGTATGCTTTAATGCCCTTAGCATGGTTCTTTGTTAATTTTCAATAAACTCATTATTTTACATTTCCCAAATGAGGTTAGGGAAAAGGCTGAATCTAGAATGGTGCTGGACTGTCTCAGAATGCTCTAACTGATGCCTCAGCAGCCTGGTATTGGGAAGGTTGTGCATCATTCTGTCAGTGGAATTCTTCTTCTCAGGCAGGCAGAAACTAAGCCATCCCTCAGCCTTCTAGGACACTGGATTATACTGGGGAGGGGATTTATCCTAAGATTAGCCTATTGGTGGTTTCTGCTCTGGTGTTATCAAACTATTAAATGGATACTCAGTTCACTCCCTTCTGGAGAAAATGATATTTTACAATCTCTGTAATAGCCTGAGATTTATGAATTCTTAAATCTGAATGTGCATTTGTGTGCATCAATTCAATGGTGAACTTAGAATGCCTGATTCTTGCAGATAAATGATGTGTACAATATATGATGATTGCAGAAGAAAAGTAGAGACTATCTAGGAAGGTATTCAAACAGAAGAGGACCTAGTGTTTGTTTCCACCCACTTTTCACACCCATCCCTATCCACCACCAAGCTCGCTACTCATTCATGCCTCCACCCACCACCTACCCTATTTGACACCCCATTCTTCATCTATTTATTCTTCCATCCACCTCATTCCCCTTTGAAACCACCCACTAACCCCATCCATTCACTACCTACACATCAACTATGAAACCTCCATTCCATCCATTTCCATCCATCCAGCTACCTATCCCATATGCCAAATTTCCATTCACCATCTACCACTTAGTCTTCCAGACATCCACATGTTCCTTATACATCATCCATTCACTCTACCCATCCATCCACTAACCTTCAACCTCCAATCCCATCCACTCAGCATTCATTCACCATTCTCTACACAGGCACCCATCTACACATCCATTCATTCAAACATTCACCACCCATCTCCTCCATTCATCCATTAAGCAAACATGTACTAATTACTCATTACATTCCAGAGCTTGTGCAATGGACCTGGAACACACATGCCTAAGAAGTTCCTCCTTTTCCCAAGAGCCTTCATGTCCAGAGTGAATGAGTGATATACTCTGAAATAAAGACAAAATAAAACTCAACAAAGTTTTCATAAGACCTGACAAATGGGAAGCAGCATCTCATAGTGGTTACGCAGATGTGCTTTGAATCCAGACCTATTTAACTTTGATTTGGTCTCTGCAACTTGTTAGACAGAGGTCCTTGTACTGTTCACAATACTTCATTAAGCATCAGCTTCCCCATCTGCTAAGTTGCAATCATAATTGCATCTACTGCAGAAGATCATGGTGAACGCAAAAGTTAATGCTAAGTAAGTTAACATTTTGTGAGGGGGCACATTAACAAAGAACTCTGGGGCTCGGTGCCTGTAGCACATTGGTTATGGCACCAGCCACATACACCTAGGGTGGCGGGTTCGAACCCAGCCTGGGTCAGCTAAAATACTGCAACGACAACAAAAAAAAATAGCCAGGCATTGTGGCGGGTGCTTGTAGTCCCAGCTACTTGGAGGGACTGAGGAAAGAGAATTGCTTAAGCCCAAGAATTTGAGGTTGCTTTGAGCTGTGATGCCACAGCACTCTAGCAAGGGCAACATAGTGAGACTCTGTCTCAAAAACAACAACAACAACAACAACAAAAGAAGAAAAACAGAAAACAAAAAACAAAAAAACAAAAAATAAATAACTGTGGATGTTTGCTAGCATCCTAGAGCAATCCCAGCTGACAACCAACAAGACAATGGGAGCCTCGTTCCTACAACTGTAAGGAAGTGCAGTGTTAATAGCCCTGTGAGCATGAAAGGGGATCCTGAGGTCAGGAAGCAGCCCACTGACATCTTGGTTATGGTGTTATGTGACACTGAGAAGACACAGCAGAGCCATGCTTAGACTTCTGACTCAGGGAAACCATGAGGTCATTATTATGTATTATTTTAAGCTATTAAGTTTGAGGTAACTTGTTGTGTGGCAATAGATAACTATGACATTAAGTAGTTAGCCCAAGGCTGTATAAGTCCTCAGTGATAGAGCTGGATTCATAACAGGAGGGAACCATTACACTCCCTGAAAGATAACCAACCAAAGGGATTAAGAAACCAAAGACTTTCTGATTAGAGTGTAATTGACTGGAAAATTCAATTCTTCAAAATCTCCAATTCCTTGACCTTAAGATTGATTAGTCAAGGATTTTTTGGATTAGAAAGGTCAAGTTTTCCATGGCAACTGGGGCAAGCGCCATGGCTTCCCTGATGCTGCTGAAGAAGTGAAGCAACCATAATTTACAGAAGAAAGTTGTGCTGTGTTGTTAAACCAAGGTCTGGTTCAGAACACTTAAGTATTTTCAATTTAAAAACGGGACAAGAGTTGCTTAGTGAGAAGCAGCCTCTGTATTTGTGCCCCTGCTGCACTTTCTCCATTGGCTCACATGGGCTGAAGAAATTGGATCTGTGGACACAGGACTTATTCCTTTTAAATACAGAGAAAGACTCGTGGGGGTGGGCAGACAGCCACCATCACTACTACTGAAGTAACAATAGCTGCTCACAGTTATTCAGACCTTGTCACAGGTAATCCTAGTGAGCCCACTGAGACCTGTGGGTTACCTGGGTAGGCTCATACTTTGGCATCCTTCATGTAATTATTCTTAAGTATTTACCTATCATCTATTTATTAGGAGTCAGAAAAGCAAAGTTTCTATTAATAGGATAATGATAGCATGCTTTTTAAAAATTGTGAATGTGAATCAGGTACTTCACTCAAACACAGTAGGAGTGAACTGCTCATTCACACTCCTGAGCCAGCATGGAATCGATGACCTCAAAACATTGGCAAAATATTTCTCCCTTTTCTCTCTTCCTCTTTCTGACTTTGGTTTTCTTTTCTAGCTGCTTGGGAGAGATATCAAGGGGATCAACATTTAGATCAACATTTAGATCAACATTATTAGATCAACAATAAATGTCCTTTTCAGTAAACAGCTCTGTGTTATGCATGAGTGCAGTGCAAAATTCTCAACAGACCAGAGTATGTGCCAATGACCAGAGTTTTAAGATTTTTCACTTGTGTGTGCTATCTGCTCCAGAGTGAGGGCTCTGACTTGCATTTTGCTGGTTATGAGGGTGTAAACCTAAGTTAACAGGTCCCACATTCCCATTTCAATAGACCCATTTCTTTTTATTGAGAGGTGAACTTATCAAGGTCTAGCCCCGGTATAGCCCATGTGAATGGAGAAGTGAGCTGCTTTGTTGAGGGAAGCAGAGCAGGGGAAAGGTGTGGGGTGGGGCACATTCAGCTGAGCCCTTGTCAAAGGTAATAGACTCACTGTGCAGCTGAAGATCCTCACCAGTGGCACCCCTCAGATTTGGTCAATATTCATTTGTTTTCATAGCAACCATTCATTCATTTTTTCATTCATTCATTTGGGATTTATTGAGAACCCACAATGAAAACCAATGTTGTAAGCCCAAGATGGTGAATTAGCCAATGTTCTTCCTCTGTGGTTTGCATTCTAATAGGGAAATAAAAGAAGTAAGGAGACCAATAAGAGAAATTATTTTTAGAAAATCGTAAGTAACATAAAGGAATCATGGGTGGTATGTCAGAGGGCAGCAGTGGGATCTGTGTAGAGAAAATAGTCAGGGAATACCTGTCTGAGGGGATGACCGCAGAGCTGAGATGCTTGTAGTTAGGAGGATGTAGCAAGCACAGCACTCGGAAGAAGAGCATTCCAGGTGCTGACAGTGCTGGGGTGGGAATGTGCAAGGCATAGATGAAGAACAGAAACAATGCAGTTGAGGCAGAAGTAAAGTGCTTTTGAACACAGGGCAGGGGTTTGGGGGGGGCTGGTAGGGCAGAGAGGTTGGACAGGGCTTAGTAGAGAGTATTGTTAGGGCAAGAATAGGAACTTGAACTTTATCCTAATGGCAGCAGAGAACCATAAAATGGAGTCACAGCATCCAAGTATTTTTCAGTGATCTGTCTGAATGCCACAGGAAAATGAGAAGAGAGGTCCATGAGCAGTAATAAGGAGACCACGTAGGAGACTACTGAAGAAGTCCAGTTATACAACACTGGGATCCTTACCTATTCTTCTAACTCACCAAGCACTTTCTTTCCCCAGGGCTTCTGATATGGTGTCCTCCCACCTGCAATACTCTTTCATCTACTTTATTTAGCTAACTCCAATTATTTTTTTAAAGCTCCCTATTCAATGCCTTTTCATCTTGGAAGCCTTCTATGACCCCACATCTAGGTCATTTTCCTTGTTATTCTCTCCCATGGCATCTAGGTCTTCCTCTTAGTAGCAGGCATTGAGCTTGCCACTTCTTGAGCCCAAGGAAGGCAAGAATATCATCAGAAATCACATACAACACTCTCAGAAAATATTTTACTAAATGGTGTTTTGTTGAAGTTAGTGGCAGCTTGAGATTTATGTTGCTGACCCTAAATTATTTTGAAACAATTAAGTAGGATTAGTTTTGCAAACAAATTTCTTTAAAAGCAATAAAGAAATTGCATTTCTGTGATTTTCTGCATGTCTTATATGTGTTGGGAATAGGATTAAGCAAATGAAACCCAATAACTCATTTAATCATCTCAATAACCATATAAAATCGGAATGAATCTTCACACCCACTTATCAGATGGGAAACTGAGGATGAACATTATAAGTAACTTGTCCCCAAAACATTCTGACTATGTGATGAAGATAACATTCTGACTGTGTGATGGAGATAATAGTTTGAATCCATGCTCACGTGGATGCAAAGCCCCTGCTGAAGGCAGGCACAATCATTCCTTCAGCAAGTATTTATTGAGTGTCAGCATTAGTGGTGGAGGAGGATATGATGTTGAATTTCCTACCCTCTGGGAGGTTAGCATCAGGTAGGAGAGATGACACCTGATAAAATGTGTCTACATAATGCTTATAGTAGGGGGAACCATTTTGCCCAGTCTAGAGAGCTGTGAAGATCATAAGAACACAGCCTAATAATCCTGGCAATAATTTCAAAGTAACTCACATTCACTTGTAATTATTTCACACTATGAAGGGGACTAATAGTCCATAGAAATATTTCTTAAATCTCCTTTTTCCTTTGCCACATCTTCCCTCACATACCACAGCTTTTCCAAAATCCCTTGGTCCCAGGCTTGTGCCAAACCTTTTCCTATGTTCTTAATTCATACACCTTTTTACTTTCTCCTTGCCTATTTCTCTTAAGATTCTACATGATGAAAGGTCCAAAGACTTGGCAAAACCCAAACTAGACTTTTGATAATCTTATGAAAGCTATGGACTTTTGCATGCAGACACACACACACACACACACACACACACACACACACACACACACACACTTCACTGGTTTGCTTATAACTTCTAGGGGTCTAAAGATCTCTTGAATCTTAGAGAGATTCCCACAATTCTATGGCTTGAATCTCTCTGTAGGGTCTCACAGTTGTTCTATGTGAGAACTCCTGCCATTGGCAATCTGAAAAGCCTTCAGCTCCTTGGCACTTGCCAAAACATAATAGCTTTTCTTTTTTCTATGTGCATAAGAGAACGTTAGAAATTTGTGTAAAAATAGATGCACCCTCAACCAACCAAACCCCAAGCTTGCTGCTTCAGAAGATTGTCTGTCTGCACAGTTTCCTGCTTAAAATGGCTTTATCTTCCAGGGAGCAGAGAACTCTGTAATTAGAGTAGCAGATGATGAAGGACTTAGCAACTTTCTAGCTGTTGGCATTGTAACTAAAAAGCTGGAGCCAACTCTTTTTTTAAAATATGGGTTCAGATTCTTGATATCCAGGGGTGTTTTAATTCACCCACATGGCATGGTTATGGAGACCATCAGCTCTCAGCCACTGCATTGTGTCCTTGCTGGGTGACCCTTAGTTATCAGGATATTGGAATATAATTGGAACTATTGGTTAAATTACAGAGTTGGAAAATTATTTGATTTAAAAATGAATTAAAGGAGACTTTCTATTCCAAAGTAGAAAGTAAGTTGTAGCGTAGAAGCAAGTGGCTTTGTTCCTCACCACTAAACCCAAAACTAATATATAGTGCCAAGATTATCACCAGCAATATCCCAGAACTGAAATGTGAGGGTGAGACTGTTCCTGGGGCCACAAAGAAATGAAAAACTCCAATCAGATGATACTTCCATATCCATGACATACCTCCCCTAATCTGTACCAAGTGCATGTAAAATTCCTCCACCCAATGACTCACAGGAAAAGGTGAATCGAGTTGGACAACCAGCTTCCCCACCAATTTGAGTTCCTGGTAGGAGATCTGTCTCTGTCTCAACCCACTGGAAGCCTCAGGAATGCTTAAAGGAAGAAATATTCCTAAGTACAAGCAAGACAAAAGAGTAGGTGGGGGGTGTAGGATAACTGCAGCATTAGCATTTACATCAACAGGGGGCAGAAGTGTCTTACCTAGACCTGGACACTCTGCTCTTTAATTTGGCTAAAGAAGGTGCAAAATCAGAGTGGCTGATTAGCAGCAACATACTGTAGGAAGTTTGTTCCACAGATCTCCTGGGCATGAACCCCTAGCCAGCCTTGCTACATTACCAGGATATCTCCTTTGGAACAGGCACATTTAGATTATTTATAAAACCAAGGTAAACCCGGGCTTAGGTACCAAGAAGAGGATAAAATAAGTAAATTTGAACATAGCCTATTTGAAAATACACAGTCAAAAGAGAAAAATAAGAATGAAAAGCAAGGTAACTGTTTCACTAGGGTCGGGGAGAGACCAGCTGAAAACAAGACAGAACCACTTAGCCCCACCACGCCAAACAGGTCCCGAGTTTCTCAGGCTGTAGCACTGTACTGGTCCTTGACAAAGCTCCAGGGGAAAAAAGCAAACGGTATAAAATAATCATGGGGCGGAATCAGTGGGAAAACTCTGGTAACATGAATAACCAGAATAGATCAACTACCCCCAAGGAAAGATATGGCAGATGTAAATGAAGATCCCATTCATAAACAGCTGGCCGAGATGACAGACATCGAATTCAGAATTTGGATTGCAAACAAGATTAATAGAATGGTGGAAAATTTGAAATTAGAAATTTGAGGAGCAATTCAAAAGTCAGAATTAGAAATTTGAGGAGAAATTCAAAAGTTGTCTCAAGAATTTAACGAATTTAAAGACAAAACCACCAAAGATTTTGATGCACTGAAGCAAGAATTTGCAGCCCTCAAAGATCAGAAAAATACAGTAGAATCCCTCAGTAACAGAGTGGAGCAAGCAGTAGAAAGGATTTCTGACATTGAAGACAAAGCTTTTGAACACTCCCAAACTCTCAAAGAGGAAGAGAAATGGAGAGCAAAAACAAATCATTCTCTAAGCGAGCTCTGGGACAATTCTAAGAAGGCTAATAGCCACCTCATTGGAATCCCTGAAAGTGATGAAGTGGTCTCGCAAGGCACAGAGGCCCTTCTCCATGAAATTATGAAAGAGAATTTTCCAGACATGCCAAGAGATTCTGAAATTCAGAAAGCAGACAGTTTCAGAACCCCAGCATGACTCAATCCCAATAAGACATCCCCCAGGCATATCATAATTAACTTCACTAAAGTTAAATGAAGGAGAAAATTCTGAGAGCATCCAGACATAACAAATACATTACCTACAAAGGGAGGAATATTGAATGACTACAGATCTCTCTGCTGAAACTTTTCAAGCCAGAAGAGGGTGGTCATCGATGTTTAATCTCCTAAAGCAAAATAACTTTCAACCCTAGATCCTTTATCCAGCTAAACAGAGTTTCATTTATGATGGAGAAATTACTTTTATGACATTCATATGTTGAACAAATTTGCAATAACCAAACCAGCTCTTCAGGATAGTTTCAGACCTATCCTCCATAATGACCAGCCCAATCCTCTACCACAAAAGTAAACTCACTCAGAAACTTTTGATCAAACTCCAACTTCCACAGTGGCAAAAGGATTAAAAATGTCCACTGGACTATCAAAAAACTCAATACCCCAAAATTTTACCAGATTTAGCAATATTCTCCATTAATGTGAATGGCTTAAACTGTCCTCTAAAGAGGCACAGGTTAGCTGATTGGATACAAAAACTCAGGCCAGATATTTGCTGCATACAAGAGTCATATCTTACCTTAAAAGATAAATATAGACTCAGGGTGAAAGGATGGCCATTCATATTTCAGGCAAATGGTAATCAGAAAAAAGCAAAAAAGGGGTTGCAATTCTATTTGCAGACACAGTAGTCTTGAAACCAACAAAAGTAAGGAAGGATAAGAATGGTCACTTCATATTTGTTACGGGTAATACTCAATATGATGAGATCTCAATTATTAATATCTATGCACCCAACCAGAATGCACCTCAATTTACAAGAGAAACTCTAACAGACATGAGCAACTTGATTTCCTCCAGCTCCATAATAGATGGAGATTTCAACACTCCTTTGGCAGTGTTGGATAGATCCTCCAATAAGCAGCTGAGCAAAGAAATTTTAGATTTAAACCTAACCATTCAACATTTGGATTTAGCAGACATCTACAGAACATTTCATCCCCAACAAAACTGAATACACATACCCTGTTTCCCCGAAAATAAAACATCCTCTGAAAATATGACCTACTTACAGGAAAGATAAGACATCCCCTGAAAATAAGACCTACTGCATCTTTGGGAACACACCTTAAAATAAGACACTGTCTTATTTTTGGGGAAACAGGGTACTTCTCATCAGCCCACGGAACATACTCCAAAATCAATCACATCTTAGATCACAAATCTAACCTCAGTAAATTTAAAGGAATAGAAATTATTCCTTGCATCTTCTCAGATCACTATGGAATAAAATTTGAGCTCAGTAACAACAGGAATCTGCATACTCATACAAAAACATGGAAGTTAAACAAACTTATGCTGAATGGTAGCTGGGTCAGAGATGATATCAAGAAGAAAATTGCCAAATTTTTGGAACAAAACAACAATGAAGACACGAATTATTAGAACCTCTGGGATACCATGAAGGCAGTCCTAAGAGGGAAATTTATAGCACTGCAAGCCTTCCTCAAGAGAATGGAAAGAGAGGAAGTTAACAACTTAATGGGACATCTCAAGCAACTGGAAAAGGAAGAAAATCCCAACTCCAAACTCAGTAGAAGAAAAGAAATAACCAAAATTAGAGCAGAATTAAATGAAATTGAAAACAAAAGAATTATACAACAGATCAATAAATAAAAAAGTTGTTTTTTTGGCATTATCTCAGTTACTGTGAAGCGAGTGTATGATGCCCCATGATCATATCAATGTATACAGTTATGATTTAATAAAAAAAAAGAAAAAAAGAGTTGGTTTTTTGAAAAGGTCAATAAAATAGATAAACCTTTGGCTAACCAAACCAGGAAAAAAAGAAAAAATAATAAAGAATGAAAATCAAATAATATTGCCTATAAAGTATAGAAAATTACATCAAAAGATAAAATCTAAGAATTATTGGTGTTCAGGAGGGAGTGAAGAAAGAGCAAAGGATGGAAACAACAGAAAACTTTCCAAAACTTGAAAAAGAGACAAATATTCAGGTACAGGAAGGTCAGAGAATACCAGAGAGATTCAAGCCAAAGAAGACTACCCCAAGGTGCATAAAATCACGATATCAAAAATCAAGGACAAAAAGAGGATTTTAAAAGGAGCGAGAGAAACAAAAAGCAAATAACATATAAATAAATGCTAATTCATCTGGCAACAGACTTTTCAACAGAAACCATTTAGGCCAGAAAGAAGTGAAATGACATTTTCAAAGTGTTGAAAGAAGAAAACTGCCATATGAGAATACTGCGTTCAGCAAAGCTATTCTTCAAATATAAAGGAAAAATAAAGTCTTCCTGAGACAAACAAAAGCTGAGAGAACTCATCACCACCAGACCTGCCTGTCTTACAAGAAATGCTAAGTGGAGCTTTTCAATCTGAAAGAAAAAAATAAAACATAATGTATGAAAACAAAAACATTTTAAGATATATAACCCATTGTTAAAATTAACTATATGGACAAACCCAGAACATTCTAATATTGTAATTGTGGTGTACAGTTTACTCATAATTTTTTATGTGAAGCCCAAAAGACAAATGTATCAAAAACAATAATAGCTATAGCAACCTGTTAAGAGATAGGCAATATAAAAATATGCAAATTGGGGAAAAAATAAAAAAGTGAATGGATGAAGTTAAAGTGTAGAGTTTGTTTCCATTTTTCATTGTTTCTATCTTTATGATATAATGTTTGTGATATATAAGTTGTTATATATATCTTTAAAATATATTTATATCTATAAGATTATTTTGTAAGTATCCTAGTAACCACATGCAAGAACTTATAAAAGATTCACTAAAAATAAAAAGCAATGAATTAAAACACACTACTAGAGAAAACCGCTAACCAGAAAGGGAGACAGTAAGAAAGGAAGGGAGGAATTACAAAACAAGTAGAAACCCAACAACAAAATGGCAGTAGCAGATCCTAGATCCAACTATATACTGCCTACAAGAAATACACTTCACCTATTAAAACACACATTGACTTAAAGTGAATGTGTTGAAAAATATATTCTATGCAACTGATGACCAAAAAATAGCAGGAGTACCTGTATTTATGTCAGATAAAATAGACTGAAAATTAAAGACTACAAAAAGAGGCAATAAAGGTTACTATGTAATGATAAGGGGATTAATTCAGCAAGAGGATACATACATGTATATCATTTAAATATCTATGGAGCTTGCAAGCATATAAAGCAAACATTAATAGATGTAAAAGGATAGACAGATTGCAATACAATACTAGTAAGGAACTTCAGTGTTCCACTGTCTGTAATGAACAGTTTATCCAGACATGAAATCAACACAAAGACATTGGTGTTAAATAGCCCTAACTGACATTCACAGGATATTTTGTCCAACTGTTGCAGAATATACATTTTTTCCATCACCACATGGGACCTTATCCAGAATAGACACATCTTAGGTCACAAAACAAGTTTCAACAAATTAAAAAAATCATCAATCATATCAAGTATCTTTTCTGACCACAATATAATAAAACTGGAAATCAGTAACAAGAAGAATCTTGGAAACTAGACCAACACATGGAAATTAAGCAAAATCCTCCTGAGTGACCAATGGGTCAATGAAGAAATTAAAAAGAAAATTTATCAAAATAAGCAAAAATGGAAATACTGTATAACATACCAAACGTGGACTATAGAAAAAGCAGTATTAAGAGGGAAGGAAGTTCATAGCAGTAAATGCTTATATCAAAAAAGTACAAATACTTCAAATAAACCATCTAATGAGGCACCTCAAGAAATTAGAAAAGGAAGAATTAACTAAATTCATAATTAGTAGAAGGAAAGAAGCTCAGATCAAGACTAAGAAAGAATACAAAAGATCAACAAAAGAAAATGTTGGTTTTTAAAAAAGATAAAGAAAATCAACAAGTCTACTCTAAGTAAAAAGAGAGAAGACTAAAATAAATAAAATGAAAAAGGAAAGATAATTGAGGCTACAAACATATGAAGAATAATTAGAAACTATTATGTACAACTATATGCCAACAAATTGGAAACTTATATATTCTGGTTATTAATCTCTTGTCAGATGAATAATTTGCAAATGTTTTGTGGGGTGTCTTTGTCACTTCATTGATTATTTACTTTGCTGTGTAGAGCTTTTTAGCAAATTATTCATCTGACAAGGAATTAATAACCAGAGTATTCAAGAAGCCCAAACAACTCAACAGCAAAAAAACAAATAATGTGATTACAAAGTGGTCAAAAGATCTGAATAGATGTTTCTCAAAAGAAGACATACTGATGGGCAACAGGTACTGGAAAACATGCTTAACATCACTAATCATTAGAGAAATGCCAGTAAAAACAATAATGATGTATCATCTCACTCCAGTTAAAAATGGCTTTTATTAAAAAGAGAGTAATGGATGCTGGTGAGGATGTGGAGGAAGGGAAACCCTCAAAAGTAGTTGGTGGGATTTTAAATTAGCACAGCCACCATGTAAAAGGGTATGGAGGTTCCTCAAGAAAATAAAAATCAAACTACCATATTATCCAGCAATCCCACTACTGGGTATCTATTCAAAAGAAAAATCAATATATGGAAGAGATACTTTCACTTCCATGTTCTTTGCAGCACTATTCCCAATACCCAAAATATGGAATCGATTGATGAATAGATGGATTGATAAAGGAAATGTGGCATATAAACACAATGGAATACTATCCAGCCATAAAAAACAACGAAATCTTGTTATTTGCAGCAACAAGCATGGAACTGAACATAATGATGTTCACTGAAATAGTCCAATCACAGAAAGACAAATATCACATGTTTTGCTTATAGGCAGAAGATATAAAAGTGGATCTCATGAAAATAGTGGGTAGATTGGTGGCTACCAGAGGGTAGAGGGAAGGGGGGTTTTTAAGAGAAGTTGATTAATGGGTACAAATATATAGTTTGATAGAAGAAATAAACCTAGTATTTGGTAGATCAGTAACATGATTATAGGTTATGATAATCTATTGTACATTAAAAAATTCCTAGACAAGAATGATTCAAATGTTTATAGCATAAAAAAATACAATTTTTTTAGGCTTTTAAAAAATTTTTATTTTTACATATACTTGTGTTAATTAGGTTTCCATTTTTCTTTTGCCTTCACAAAATTAAAAAGACTTAAAATTTAATAAAAATAACAATGTTTAAGATAAGGATTAGAAACAAAAACCTTGTAAAAAACGAAGGAACATAAATACATTCAGAAAACGAATCAGACAATTGCTTCATTGAAATATTGAGCAATAATAATAATAATGCAAGGAAAGTAACATTCACATTGTCAAATAAGAGTATGTCTATTATAGAATGCTTCGACTCTGAGATTCAGTATGGAGTCATCAGTTAACTTCTTATTTTTTGTTTTTTTGTTTTTTTTTTAATTTTTTTATTAAATCATAACTGTATACAATGATATGATTATGGGGCATCGTACACTCACTTCATAAACCATTTGACACATTTTTATCACAGTGGTTAACATAGCCTTTCCGGCGTTATCTCAGTTACTGTGCCAAAACATTTATATTCTACATTTACCAAGTTTCGCAAATACCCTTGTAATATGCACCACAGGTGTGATCCCACCGATTCCCCTCCCTCTACCCACCCCCCCTTTCCCACTTCCCCCTATTGTTAAGTTGTAGCTGGGTTATAGCTTTCATGTGAGAGTCCCAAATTAGTTTCATAGTAGGGCTGTGTACATTGGGTATTTTTTCTTCCATTCTTGGGATACTTTACTAAGAAGAATATGTTCCAGCTCCATCCATGTAAACATGAAAGAGGTAAAGTCTCCATCTTTCTTTAAGGCTGCATAGTATTCCATGGTATACATATACCACAATTTATTAATCCATTCGTGGATCGATGGGCACTTGGGCTTTTTCCATGACTTAGCAATTATGAATTGGGCTGCAATAAACATTCTGGTACAAATATCTTTGTTATGTTGTGATTTTTGGTCTTCTGGGTATATGCCCAGCAGAGGAATTACAGGATTGAATGGCAGATCTATTTTTAGATCTCTGAGTGTTCTCCATATATCTTTCCAAAAGGAATGTATTAATTTGCATTCCCACCAGCAGTGCAGAAGTGTTCCCTTTTCTCCGCATCCACGCCAACATCTCTGGTCTTGAGATTTTGTGATATAGGCTAGTCTCATTGGAGTTAGATGATATCTCAAAGTAGTTTTGATTTGCATTTCTCTGATGATTAAAGATGATGAGCATTTTTTCATATGTCTGAAGGCCGTGCGCCTGTCTTCTTCAGAGAAGTTTCTCTTCAAATCCCTTGCCCAGCCTGCGATGGGATCCCTTGTTTTTTTCTTGCTGATGCGTTTGAGTTCTCTGTGGATTCTGGTTATTAAACCTTTGTCAGAGTTATACCCTGCAAATATCTTCTCCCATTCTGAGGGCTGTCTGCTTGCTCTGCTTACTGTGTTCTTAGCTGTGCAGAAGCTTTTTAGTTTGATCAAGTCCCAGTAGTGTATTTTTGAAGCTGCTTCAATTGCCCGGGGGGTTCTCCTCAGGAAATACTCACCCAGACCAATTTCTTCAAGGGTTTTCCCTGCATTCTCCTCTAGTATTTTTATAGTTTCATGTCTTAAGTTTAAATCTTTAATCCAATGAGAGTCTATCTTAGTTAATGGTGAAAGGTGTGGGTCCAATTTCAGTCTTCTGCAGGTTGCCAGCCAGTTCACCCAGCACCATTTGTTAAATAGGGAATCTTTTCCCCACTGTATGTTTTTAATTGGCTTGTCAAAAATCAAATAGCGGTAAGTAGCTGGATTCATCTCTTGGTTCTCTATTCTATTCCAGATATCTACTTCTCTGTTTTTGTGCCAATACCATGCTGTTTTGATCACTATCGATTTGTAGTAAAGTCTGAGGTCTGGTAGTGTGATTCCTCCTGTTTTGTTTTTATTTCTGAGTAATGTCTTGGCTATTCAAGGTTTTTTCTGATTCCATATAAAACGAAGTAATGTTTTTTCAAGATCTTTAAAATATGACAGTGGAGCTTTAATAGGGAGTGCGTTGAAATTATATATTGCTTTGGGTAGTATGGACATTTTGATAATGTTGATTCTTCCTAGCCATGAGCATGGTATGTTTTTCCATTTGTTAACATTTTCAGCTACTTCTTTTCTTAGAGTTTCATAGTTCTCTTTATAGAGATCTTTCACGTCTTTTGTTAGGTAAATTCCCAAATATTTCATCTTCTTTGGCACTACTGTGAATGGGATAGAGTCCTTAACTGCTTTTTCAATTTGACTGTTGTTGGTGTATATAAAGGCTACCGATTTATGAATGTTGATTTTGTAACCTGAGACGCTGCTGTATTCCTTGATCACTTCTAGGAGTTTTGTAGTAGAGTCCCTAGTGTTTTCCAGATACACAATCATATCATCTGCGAAGAGCGAGAGTTTGATTTCTTCTGACCCTATATGGATACCCTTGATCGCCTTTTCTTCCCTAATTGCGGTGGCTAAAACTTCCATTACAATGTTGAAAAGCAATGGAGACAATGGGCAGCCTTGTCTGGTTCCTGATCTGAGTGGAAATGATTCCAATTTAACTCCATTCAATATGATATTGGCTGTGGGTTTGCTGTAGATAGCCTCTATCAGTTTAAGAAAAGTCCCTTCTAGACCAATTTTCTTGAGTGTTCTGTTCATGAAGGGATGCTGGATATTATCAAAAGCTTTTTCTGCATCAATTGAGAGAATCATATGGTCTTTGTTTTTTAATTTGTTTATGTGCTGAATTACATTTATAGATTTACGTATATTGAACCAGCTTTGAGACCCTGGGATAAAACCAACTTGGTCATGATGTATAATTTGTTTGATGTGTTGCTGGATTCTGTTTGTTAGGATCTTGTTGAATATTTTTGCATCTATATTCATTAGTGATATTGGTCTATAATTTTCTTTTCTTGTTGGGTCTTTTCCTGGTTTGGGGATCAGGGTGATATTTGCTTCATAGAACGTGTTGGGTAGTCTTCCTTCTTTTTCTACATTTTGGAACAGGTTGAGTAATATAGGTACTAATTCCTCTTTAAAGGTTTGGTAGAATTCTGACGTGAAACCACCTGGTCCCGGGCTTTTCTTTTTAGGGAGGTTTTGTATAGTTGATGCTATTTCTGAACTTGATATGGGTCTGTTCAACATTTCCACTTGATTCTGGTTAAGTCTTGGAAGGTGGTGTGCTTCCAAGTATCGGTCTATTTCCTTCAGATTTTCATATTTCTGAGAATAAAGTTTCTTGTAATATTCATTAAGGATTTTTTGGATTTCTGATGAGTCTGTGGTTATTTTGTCTTTGTTGTTTCTGATTGATGATATTAGAGATTTTACTCTTTTTTTCCTGATTAGGTTGGCCAGAGGTTTATCTATTTTATTGACCTTTTCAAAAAACCAGCTTTTTGATTTATTGATCTGTTGTATTATTCTTTTGTTTTCAATTTCATTTAATTCTGCTCTAATTTTGGTTATTTCTTTTCTTCTACTGGGTTTGGGGTTGGAATGTTCTTCCTTTTCCAGTTGCGTGAGATGTCCCATTAAGTTGTTAACTTCCTCTCTTTCCGTTCTCTTGAGGAAGGCTTGCAGTGCTATAAATTTCCCTCTTAGAACTGCCTTTGCAGTGTCCCAGAGGTTCTGATAGCTTGTGTCTTCATTGTCATTTTGTTCCAAAAAATTGGTGATTTCTTTCTTAATCTCATCTCTGACCCAGCTATCATTCAGCATAAGGTTATTTAACTTCCATGTTTTTGTATGGGTATGCAGATTCCTGTTGTTACTCAATTCAAGTTTTATTCCATGATGGTCCGAGAAGATGCATGGAATAATTTCTATTCCTTTAAATTGACTGAGGTTAGACTTGTGACCTAAAATGTGATCAATTTTGGAGTAAGTTCCGTGGGCTGATGAGAAGTATGTGTATTCAGTTTTGTTGGGATGAAATGTTCTGTAGATGTCTGCTAAATCTAAATATTGGATGGTTAGGTTTAAATCTAAGATTTCTTTGCTCAGCTTCTTTCTGGAGGATCGATCCAACACTGCCAAGGGAGTGTTGAAATCTCCAACGATTATGGAGCTGGAGGAAATCAAGTTACTCATGTCTGTTAGAGTTTCTCTTATAAATTGAGGTGCATTCTGGTTGGGTGCATAGATATTAATAATTGAGATCTCGTCATATTGAGTATTACCCTTAACAAATATGAAGTGACCATTCTTGTCCTTCCTTACTTTTGATGGTTTAAAGCCTACTGTATCTGCAAATAAAATTGCAACACCTGCTTTTTTCTGATTACCATTTGCCTGAAATATGGATGACCATCCTTTCACCCCGAGTCTGAATTTGTCTTTTAAGTTGAGATGTGACTCTTGTATGCAACAAATATCTGGCTTAAGTTTTTGTATCCAGTCAGCTAACCTATGCCTCTTTAGAGGACAGTTTAAGCCATTCACATTGATGGAGAGTAAGGATAAGTCTGGTGGAATTTTGGGTATCGAGTTTTTCAAAGGTCCAGTGGACATTTTTAATCCTTTCGCCAGTGTGGAAGTTGGAGTTTGATCCGAAGTTTCTGAGTGAGTTTACTTTTGTGGTATAGGATTGGGTTGGTCATTGTGGAGGATAGGTCTGAGAACATCCTGAAGAGCTGGTTTACTTATGGTAAATTTTTTCAACATATGAATGTCATTGAAGTATTTAATTTCTCCATCATAGATGAAACTCAGTTTAGCTGGATACAAGATCCTGGGTTGAAAGTTTTTTTGCTTTAGGAGATTAAAAGTTGATGACCAGCCTCTTCTTGCTTGAAAAGTTTCAGCAGAGAGATCTGCAGTTATTCTAATATTCTTACCTTTGTACGTTATAGTTTTCTTTCGCCGGGCTGCTTTGAGAATCTTCTCTTTCATGTTAACTTTAGTGAAGCTAATTATGATATGTCTGGGAGATGGCTTATTGGGGTTGAATCGTGCTGGGGTTCTGAAGCTGTCTGCTATCTGAATTTCAGATTCTCTAGGCATGTCTGGAAAATTTTCTTTCATAATTTCATGTAGAAGGGCCTCTGTGCCCTTGGCTGCCACGTCATCAGTCTCCGAAATTCCTATAACCCTTATGTTATTTTTTTTCGAATTATCTGAGAGCTCTCTGAGTGAGTGATCCGTTTTTGCTCTCCATTTCTCTTCCTCTTTGAGAGATTGGGAGCGTTCGAAGACTTTATCTTCAATGTCAGAAATCCTTTCTTCTGCTTGCTCCATTCTGTTACTGAGGGATTCTACTGTATTTTTCATATCTTTGAGGGCTGTAAGTTCTTGTTTCAGTGTGTCTAAGTCTTTGGTGGTTTTGTCTTTAAATTCGTTAAATTCTTGAGACAATTTTTGAATTTCTCCTCGAATTCCTAATTCCATTTTATTAATCTTGTCTGCAAACCAAATTCTGAATTCGACTTCTGACATCTCAGCCAGTTGTTTATGAATGGGATCTTCAATCACATCTGCCGTATCTTTTCTTGGGGGGGTTGATCTATTCTGGTTATTCATGTTACCAGAGTTTTTCCCCTGATTCCGCCCCATGGTTTACTCCCTTTGGTTTTTCCCCTGGGGTTTTATCGAGGGCCCGTACAGTGTTGTGGCCTGAGAAACTGGGGCCCTGTCTGTTGTGGTGGAGCAAAGTGGTTCTGTCTTGTTTTCAGCTGGTATCTGTTCGATCCTATTGCAACTTCTATTCTGGCTTGAAGTCTCAGCTTTTGTTTGCGTCCTTGTGATCACAACTTGCCTCAGCGGTGTTGATGTGCGTTCTTCAGCCTTCTCTCTTGGTGAGGCTCAAGTCCACCAGGATACTTACTAAATTCCTGTCCCTTAACTCTCCTTCTGGACGGGAGCCTTTGTTGAAAGCTGGCTTCAGTCCGCCATCTTGTCTCCCCTCCAACTTCTTATTTTTTGTATCAAAAATTAGACAACTAATATTTCTAAATAAAAGTAAAAAATAACTTCAAAAAACAGATCATGCTAAATCTTACAGACAATAGAAAAAAGAAGAAATACATCAAAATCATTCTACTTGATATAGGTACACTGGATATTAAAGTTGGAGAAAATATATAATTATAAGGAGAAATTACAAACATATGTCACTTATAAATGAGGATACAATATCCTAAACATATTAACATGTTGAGTTAAGAATTAATGTTTAAGTAATATACTTGGATCACAATTAAAACCAATTTATGTGAAAATTAGTCACTATTTACTTTTCTTTTATTGTTCTTTTTTTTTCTTTTCCTCTCCCTCAGCCCTTTCCTCCTTCTCTGTCTGCTCTCCCCTTCCCTCATGTCCCACCATTGTCATTAATTGTCTTCAAATCAAAATTGAGTACATAGGATTCATACTTCTCCACTCCTGTGATGCTTCACTAAGAATAATGTGTTCCACCTCTAACCAGGTTAGTACAAATGCTGAAAAATCTCCATTTTTTATGGCTGAATAATATTCAATTGTATACATATACCACAGCTTGCCAATCCATTCCTGGGTTGAAGGACATTTAGGTTGTTTCCACATTTTGGCGATTGTGAATTGGGCTGCGGTAAACAGCCTCGTACAAGTGTCTTTATAATAAAGGTTTTTTTTCCTTCTGGATAGATGCCCAGGAATGGGATTGCAAGATCAAACGAGAGGTCTAGGTTGAGTTCTTTGAGGTTTCTCCATACTTCCTTCCAAAAAGGTTGTATTAGTTTGCAGTCCCACCAGCAGTGTAAAAGTGTTCCTTTCTCTCCGCGACTGCACCAGCATCTGCAGTTTTGAGATTTTGTGATATAGGCCATTCTCGCTGGGGTTAGATGATATCTCAGGGTGGTTTTAATCTGCATTTCTCTAATAATTAGAGATGGTGAGCATTTTTTCATATGATTGCTGGCCATTCATCTGTCATCTTTGGAGAAGATTCTATTCATCTCTCTTCCCCATTGATGTATGGGATTGTTGGTTTTTTTCTTGTGAATTAACTGAAGTTCTGTATAGCTCCAGGTTATTAAGTATTTTCCTGATTCAAAATATGCAAATATTCTTTCCCATTGGGTAGGTTGTCTATTTGCTTGGTTCTACAGAAACTCTCCTTGGCTGTACAGAAACTTTTCAATTTAATTAAATCCCTTTTGTTTATTATTGCAGTTGTTGCTATTGCCATGGCAGTCTTCCTCATAAAATCTTTCCCCAGGCCAATATCTTCCGGTGTTTTTCCTATTCTTTCTTTGAAGATTTTTATTGTTTCCTGCCTTAAATTTAAGTCCTTTCTCCATCTTGAGTCAATTTCTGTGAGTGGAGAAAGTGTGGGTCCAGTTTCAGTCTTTTACATGTGGATATATTTGATTCTCCCAGCACCAATTATTGAATAGGGAATCTTTCCCCCCCGTGGACACTCTTCTTTGGTTTATTAAAGATTAGGTGGCTGTAAGTTGTTGATTTCAATGTTAATTAAAGACACAACTCCCTTCACCATAGCCCCAGAGAAAATGAAATACTTAGGAATATGCCTAACAAAAGAGGTGAAGGACCTCTATAAAGAAAATTATGTAAACTTAAGAAAGGAAATAGCAGAGGACCTTAACAAATGGAAGAACATACCACGTTCATGGCTGGGAAAAATAATCAACATTGTTAAAATGTCTATACTTCCCAGAGCAATTTACCAATTCAATGCCATCCCTATTAAAATACCAACATCTTATTTTCAAGACTTGCAAAAAATGATTCTGCATTTTGTATGGAACCAGAAAAAAACCTCATCTAGCTAAGGCAGTTCTTAGTAATAAAAACAGCCGGGGGTATCACCGTACTGGATTTTAGGCTGTATTACAAGGCCATAGTGGTCAAGACAACGTGGTACTGGCACAAAAATAGAGACATAGACATTTGGAATCAAATAGTAAACCAGGAAAAGTGCAAATATTTAAGGTGATGGGTGTCTCAGTTATCCTCATTTTATCTTTACAAATTATATGAATGTGTAAAGCTACATGTGCCCTGGAAAATGCCCATCTATTATGTATCATTAAGAAAAGCAGAATTAAAAAAAATAAATTTGAGAACATTTAAATTTATCTCTGTAATGATTCTGTTTGTAATGACTTTTTTTCAAATGTGCTTTATTGTAAGTGGGGGATGGGAAGGACTGGGCCGTGGGCACCATCTATGAAATTCTCACTTGGGGCAATGTGACCCTTCAGGGTTCCTGATTTTACAAAAGTGTTTTAAAAGGCCTTTGCTAACTACTAGATTTTTTTATGTCAAAATCTTTCTTTTTCTAGAATAGTGTTTCCTAAACTCTAGTTCAGGGGTCCTCAAACTGCCACCCGTGGGCCACATGAGGCAGTGTGATTGTATTTGTTCCCGTTTTTTTTTTTTTTTTTTTTTACTTCAAAATAAGATATGTGCAGTGTGCATAGGAATTTGTTCATAGTTTTTTTTTTTTTTTTTAAACTATAGTCCGGCAATCTAACAGTCTGAGGGACAGTAAACTGGCCCCCTGTTTAAAAAGTTTGAGGACGCCTGGTCTATATTTATCTTTTAAGGTAAGGTGGGATTCTTGTATGCAGCAGATATCTGGCCTGAGTTTTTGTATCCAGTCAACTTGTGCCTCTTTAGAGGATAATTTAAACCCTTCACATTAATTGAGAATATTGATAAGCCTTGCAGAATTTCGGTACTGAGTTTTTCAAAAGTCCAGTGAACATTTTTAATCCTTTCGCCAGTGTGGAAGTTGGAAATTGATCAAAAATTTCTGAGTGAGTTTAGATTCCTTCATTTCTTTAAGCTCATCCATGTCTTTTCTATATTCTTCTTTTTTTTTTTTAATTGTTGGAGATTCATTGAGGGTATAAGAAACCAGGCTACGTTGATTGCATTTGTTATGTAAAGTCCCTCTTACAATTGTGTCTTGCTCCCAAATGGTGTGTCACACACCAAGACCCCACCCCACCTCCTTCCCTCTCTCTGCTCTTCCTTTCCCCACCCCTCCCTTTTCTATATTCTACATATTTCTCGTCTGACTTTTGGTTCTGTACTTCCATTTTCTCTTCCAATCCCTTTATTATCTTAATCAATCTTATTTAAATTCTCTTTTTGTTGATTCCATTAATTCTTTATAGGAAGAGACTTCTTTATAAATTGCCTCATGGTCCCTTGGAGGAGTTGCTCTAATTTGGTTATTTGTGGTGCCTGAGTTTTTCTGTTGGTTCCTCCTCATGTGTGCTTTCTTCTTGTTCACTTCTTTGTGCACCTTTCTCCTTCACAATTCTTCCTTTGCTTCAAGTTACCTTGTCTCAGAGTTTAGGTGAGGAAGAGGCCTGTTGGTGTAGGGTCAGAAGGCAGAGAAGGGTACAACAAGCAAAGAGAACTGAGAAAAAGAAGAAGAGAAAAAGAAATAAAAAATAAAAAGGGGTAAGTGTAGGAGAAAAGCAAAAGGAAGAAAAAGAAAGGTAAAAACAAGGGAGAAGGGGGGCTAATAGAATAAAATTGAGGAGCAGGTGAGAGCAGGAAGGGAGGATGAGAATGATGGAAGAGATGTTGTTGTTCAGCTCTGGCCTATGGCCACTCCTATAGCTTGAGTGTTGTGACGAGCTGAGCTGGTGGGTTTCTCAAAGATAGGCCCACCTTACTTTTCTGACCACAGTCAGACTCTTCCTTTCCCAAATAAATAAATAAAAAGAGAAGAAGAAAAGCAAACAAAAAACCCAAGAAGTAATAGATAAAAAAGAAAGTAAAGAAAAAAAAGAAAGAAAAAAGTAGAAAAGATCTGTAATGTGATCTTCCTACTACTCTATTCCTAGGCCAAGATTAGAAAGTTCTTCTGGCTTCTTTGAGCCAGGTTCCTGCTATGGTCAACCTCCTAGGCCACCACCGTGTCCCACTTGCTCTTAGCAAGGAAAGGGTGAAAAGAGAAAGAAGAAAGAAAAAAGAGAAGACTATATATATATATGCATAAATCAAGGAAAATTAAATGTGCCATTCGATCAAATTAAGGGGAAGGAGGGAGGAGGGATAAGGAAAGAAAACAGAAAGGCAACAATCCAAGAAAAAGAGAAACACAAGACTAGAAACGGGGTGGGGGTTCATATCTTGGCTGATGCTGAAGTACTTTATGTGGGAGAGATGCAGTGAGTAGAAGGGACTCTATCAACTGGGAGAATGCTGTGGGATGTACTTGGGTGAGGGAATAGTTCAAGCTAAAATTCTGCAACCAAAGCCAAAAACAAAAGAAAAAATTAAAAGAATATAGATGTCCTTGCTCTTGTTGAATGTAACAAATGGGATCCAAGAGAAAAATTCAACCTTAAAAAGCAACATGAATTGAAACAAAATATTAGAAAAGAAAAAAAAAACTAAAATAAAAAAACCCTCAGATGTCCTGATATAAGCACTCTCAGCAACCAATTGAGGAAGCTAAATTAAAGACAAAAGAGAAGAAAAAAAAAAAAGGAAAAAGAAAACAGCAACAGCAACCAAAAGAAAAAAAAATTATATACAAGACATAGGGATTAGATTTCGGTAGTATATCTATGCTGTAATACAGTTCCTGAACAACAAGTGGCTCTCTGAATTTGGGGGACAAACAACACAGGTATTAACCTCTCTCTGGTTCCCAGACTTAGAACAGTATGCCAGCTTATTTGTTCCTGGTGGTTGCCCATCCATCTCAGCACTTAGCTCTCACAGATCTGGGATTCCACAGTTCTGAACAGTTCCTCAGGAACAGGCCTCTGCAATCCTCTACATGGGGAGCTGGGGTCCCTGTGCCTGTCCCGAGTGAAGGATCACTCCTGTAGGCAGGATGCTGTCCACCTTGCCCTATGTCCCCAGCAAGAAGCCCGTCAGCACCATGGCACAGTGTTTCCAACAATGGTATGACCCTGGTAGGAAACTGTCTCCGCTTACGGATGTCTCCCCCACTGCCAAACCCCAGTGAGGCTGCACCAGGCAGCACCCCAAATTGGCCCCCAAATTCCACTCGGGAGTGCCTACTTCATTCCTTTCAGAATCCCGGAGCCTGATAAGGGCACATGTTCACCTCCAGATAGGCGCCCAGCAACATGTCAGCTCGCACTCGCTTCTGTGGCTCTCCTCTTTCTGGGAACCCCTCCCCTGTGTATGATCCACAGGTTGTGACCCTCCTCAGAGCGGATCAAGCCAGCAATCTAATCTGGCCACCAAATTCTGCTCTTAGAAGTAGTATTTAGTCTCACAAAAGGAACGCAGAAATTATCCCCCGGATCAGGCCACATCCTCCCTGCGCCATCATAACCCCGGGTGTCTGCCCACCCAGAGCCACTGCAGCATGGGGATAACCTGCCAAACCTTGCCCAGATGTGATAGTTCTCTACACCTCGGCCAAATCCTGCTGTCTGCTTCCACTCTGCACACTCCCAGCCACCACTGTACTCGATATGCCACACTCGGACTGATCCAACCCTCTCCCTTTGCCCCTTTGCTCTAGGACGGCTCCACTAAAGGTCCTTCCCACCTGCCATCATGCACAGCCCCCCATGAAAGGCATTTGTAACACATTAACTACTGTGTGACTAGCATTTAGCATATGCTAGTTATGAGCCTGGGGCCTTGTGAAGCATATATAACTCACACATTTCTTCATCTAATAACACATCATGGCCCCAAGGAATTTTTTTTCCAAGTGTAGCAGTCAGTGTGTTCAAATGATATTTTCCTACTATGAACATTTCCCTTAAGAGGAAAACAGAGAATAATGCCCTGACACTCTGCCATAAAAATATTTTTGTACTGCTTCCACTTTTATTTTTCCCAGGTACGAACGTCTTTGAATTCAAATTCTGTTGTGTGAATGATTGTTGCATGGGCGATGCCACAGAGATTAAGCTTGCAATTAAATGTCGGAGAATAAGAAAGCCTGAAAGCTCGCTCAGGCAAACAGCGATTTTATTTCTTCCACCAAGGCTTATATAGGCACATAACTTAATCAATAAACATGTGGCTTAAAACTTAGCCCCAGGCCTCTTACTGCCTGACACCTAGTGGCCTACAGATTAACTGGATTAACTGATAAACACTTCACTAACATTATCTAAAGCTATTTTTATGCTAAATAATCAAAAACAAAACCACAAAGCAAGGTTCTGGGGAAATAAGATGTTTGAATGCTGGACCTTTAATGGACCATCTGGAGGCAGTCAATCACCTTTAGGGAGTCTTCTGGAAACAGCTGAGGTATACAGGTCTCTGCCTGCAGGCCTGCCCCACGAAGCTCGGCCCTAAATCACTTCTACGTGATTAGGCCCTAAGCCCCATGTGTACTTTTAGCCAGGTTCTTTCCCTTCCACTCACAAAAGACTTCAAACTTGCCTTCACAAAATGGAACCATTGAAAGGTTTACTTATAGGATTTTTGTCTATAATTCCCTTTTGGAAACTTTGCAGTGTGACGTGTTCTCAGCCACCTTCCTGTATTTTCATGGCTCTGTATTTCATAACTGTCTAGAATTAACCAAGATGCCTACAGCAGCCATCTAGCAGACGTGTCCCTGAGTCATCTGCTAGAGAACAGCCTGAGATGGTAGAGGTGAAGTCTCTCTTAGAGTAGCTACGTGCTCTGGGGCGGAGAGTAGTCCTCTGGTATCCCTTCACCTAAAAAAGCTAACCTCTTTGCTTGTTAAGATGTTCATTCCCTCCCTTATTTGGATGCTAGTATTGAGGGGGAAAGGCAGAAATGAGTCTTGCCCTCTGGAATTCCTCACACTTGTAAAGGAAAAAAAAATACTTTCTAAAAGGACAAGGAAAACCCACCTAGCAAGGTGGTGTAAAAACATACAATGCAAAAATGTACTTTAGGCACAGTGCAGTGTCTCCTGGGAGGGTAGTCACCCAGCACTTCACTGAGAAGAATAGAGGTGGAGAATGTTCCCAACATTAGGATGCCCTTATTGACACTGGAGTCAGACGTGTCTGTTTTCCAACCAGTCCTGCCCCTCCCTGGGTTTGCCACCTTAAAAAATTTTGTTTTCTTATTTGAGGCTCTGTCTTCCATTAAATATGAAAGCAGGCCTCATCATAATGTATGATAAGAGCAAACCTTCAGAATATTATGTTAACTGAAATACGCTGGCAACAAAATGATGCATATTACATTAATTTCACTTATATAAACTATCTTAAGTAGTCAAACTCATAGAAAGAGAAAATAGAATGGTTTTTGTCAAGGGTGTTACTCAAGGGTTGAAGAGAGGGTGAAAGGAGTTTCTACTTAGGGGGTATTGCGTGGTAAATCTGAATGATTTCAAAGTTCTAGAGATCTGTATAACAGTAAGTAACAAATATACTTAACACTACTGAAATCTAAACTTCAAAAGATTTTTAAGGTCAGGTGCGGTGGCTCACTCCTGTAATCCTAGCACTCTGGGAGGCCGAGGTGGGTGGATAGCCTGAGCTCACAGGTTTGAGACCAGTCTGAGTCAGAGCGAGACCTCATGTGTAAAAATAGCTGGTCATTGTGGTGTTTGCCTGTAGTCCCCGCTACTTGGGAGGATGAGGCAAGAAAACTGTTTGAGCTCAAGAGTATGAGGTTGCTGTGAACTATGATACCATAGCACTCTACTGAGCCAAGGTGGACAAAGTGAGACTGTCTCAAAAAAAAAAAAGGTATTTTTTTATAAGATAAAACTTCATTTTAATAAAGAAAAAATTCAACATTGAAAAAAAGTATTTTTAGGAATACTTTTGGCTGTGTTTTGTTGTGAGACACAGATTCACTCTGTAGGGTAGAGTGCCACGGCATCATAATTGCCCACAGCAGCCTCAAACTCTTGGGGTCAAGAGATCCTCTTTGGAAGCGGGGATTAGTGTGCTCCCACTAAATGGGCACAATGTAATGGTAGAAGGCATGACTCCTTAGTGTGGGACACAATCACAATAAGGACTCTCTTGTGAGTCCTTATTGCAAATGCAAACATTGTAACCTAATTGTACCACACATTGATCAGAAATTAAAAAAAAAAAAGAAAGAAAGAAATCCTGTTGCCTGTATTCTGAGTAGCTGGGACTCTAGGTGTGAACCACCACAGCTGGCTAGGGTCTCTCTCTCTCCCTCTTGCTCAGGCTGGTCTTGAACTCCTGAGCTCAAGCAATCCATCCACCTCAGCCTCCCAGAGTGCTAGGTAGGATTCCAGGTGTGAATCATCCAGCATGATAATACCTTTTGTTATGTGTTCTTTTAATAATACAATTTTAAAGAGATAACAAAAAGAGACAGTCAATAAATCTTTCCAAAAATTACCTTCAAATAACAAGTGTTTCTCTCACACACATAAAAACATAGATCCATCATTGAGCATATGGCAAAATTAAGACTATTTTTATGATCATTCAACTAGATAAGGTGAAACAAACATTAAAAACTAAGGAAGAGCTGGGGCTCGGTGGCTCATGCCTGTAATCCCAGTAGTCTGGGAGGCCTAGGCAGGTGGATTGCCTGAGCTCACAGGTTCAAGACCAGCCTGAGCAAGTGCAGGACCCCATCTCTAAAACATAGCTGGACATTGTAACGGGTGCCTGTAGTCCCGGCAACTAGGGTGGCTGAGACAAGACAATAGCCTGAGCCCAAGACTTTGAAGTTGCTGTGAGCTATAAGTACACGACACTCTACCAAAGGTGACGATTTGAGACTCTGCCTCAGAAAAGAAAAAAAAAAAAAAAACTAAACAAGAAAATAAATATATAAGATAATCATAAAGAAAGTCTGTTAAGAAAAACACATACATATATTATTAGTGATATACATATGCCTAATATTTTGATTGAACCTCACCTTGACTTAAAGTGTATATATAGAGCTACAAACTCTTATCTAAGAATATAAGACATAGACAAACCAAAGACACAATAAACTGATGTTAAGGTAACTGGCCTACCAAGAAACACAGTCATAGGGTGTTATAAAACAAGAATATTAGAAACTTTAGCTTATGAAATTCTGTATGGAAATTAATATGACATTAAAAAAGAATGTTTTTCTAGATAACTAGAAGGTTCAACTATGACCTATGTATCTATAGAGAGCAGATATTTTCAATCACTGGCACATGGTGTATGAAAATACAATTTCACAGAAAATACACTGTAATCAATAATAAAGAACCTCAGGTAAGAATTTTTTTTTCTTTGCAGTTTTTGGCCAGGGCTGGTTTTGAACCCTCCACCTCCAGCATATGGGGCCTGCACCCTACCCTTTTGAGCCACGGGCGCCGCCCTCAGGTGAGTATATTTTAATGCATAGCACTTAAAAGGCTTTACAAATAATAGGTTTTGCCTGGACGCTGTGGCTCATGCCTGTAATCTCAGCGCTCTGGGAGAATGAGGTGAGTGGACTGACTGACCTCAGGAGTTCAAGATCAGCCAGAGAAAGAGTGAGACGCCCTCTCTACAAATGGCCAGGCATTGTGGAGGGCACCTGTAGTCCCAGCTACTTGGGAGGCTGAGGCAAGAGAATCACTTGAGCCCAAGAGTTTTACATTGCTGTGAGCTATGACACTACTGCACCCTACTGTGAGTGACAAAGGAAGACTGTCTCAAAAAAAAAAGAAAAAAAGAAAAACCACAAAGTAGCTGGCAATACAGGCATGCATCCATTGAGACTTTTCACTCTCCAGAAGATGCTCTGGTGAACATATGGCCCCTCTCACCCCCACTAAATTACTCAATGAACACCCAGCTATTTACATACACTTGGGAAGAGAAATTCCTCCTTGAATTTACAGAGCTTGAGCTAGAACTAAGGACACATTAATACGTGTAAATATGATGAAAGTGTGGTTTGGTAAGTATATTCTTAACTATGACATTTTATAATTAAATATCTGTAACTACTGTATTTTATCTAATCCTGAACAATATGGCCTTCTTGATTCTAGAACTATTTGATGCTGCAGGAACAGTAGAAATGTCCAGGGATGTATTTCAAATCAAGAATGGAACCTCTGCTTGTTGTCAACACGTCAGTTTTGTATCTTTTTCATTTCAAATCCTCACTGTGGACTCTATTTGGGGGTACACCGTGTCTGTGCTATGACTTATTTTAAGAAACAGAGAATACAATGTGGGGGATTGGGTTTAGTTTTTCAGATAATCTACTTCAACTTCGATGACACTTTTGCACACTGAAAGCCCACTTGCCTGCAGAGCAGCAGTTGGACCTCACAGTGCGGATTGTGCCTTCACTGGGAAGGTTCTGTGACGCCCATCACCGTGGTGACGTGAGAGTATATATCTTGGCCCCTCCTGCTGCCACTTGCCATTCACCATGGGAAACCTGAAAAGCCGATTCAAAGGTATGTTCATACTGACCTGTGGGAGGCCCTGCTCCTTCACAGTGACTAGATTATTTCTCACAATATTTTACTTAAAAAATTATCCTCTGCATTTTCCCATGGGTGGTTATAATGTGTTTCTGGTTTTGTTTGATTCCCTAATTTATAGTTGATACTCCTGTCAAGCAGGTTGCCCTAAAGTTTATCTCCTCCTTTCAAAAATATATTCTTTTTTCTTATGTCCTGTGATCCTCAAACATTGCTCAATTAGATGTCCCCTAAATTGGAAAATATGGGAACATCTATTTCCATGTCATTTTAACTTAACTGAGTACCTGCTAAAACCATTCATTTTAAAAATTTGAAGGAAATCCAGAAAGCAGGAGATGACTTTGTGGGTTTTCACATGTTAAACTCCATGTTTCACATGTCTTTTCTTTTTCCTGAAATGTGTGCTGAGTTCAGTCAACTTTTGGCACGTCATTTCTGCTCATATGTAAAACAAATCTCAGTGTGTGCTCCCTGGTGTCACTATATAAAACAAAACACACATTGACTTTAATTCTGTAGAGGTTGGTCAGATAAGTAGACAAGGAGGCTACTAGTTTATCTCAATAAACTACCAAAGCACCAGCCCAGATGGCTACTCTTCCAGTGAATTCTCCCTGCCTGCTAACTCGGGTTTAATGAGTGGTAGGAAAGGTTATTGTTTGTGAAAACATTATGAGGCAGCTTTTCACAATGTCCTACATTCTGAGCACACTTGGGGGAGAAGCAGACACTGGTCATTCAGTGTGGTCACATGAGGGGCAGCTCACAGCATGACAGTACTGGGGGAGAAAGGCCACAGATGTGATGCCAAGACCCTAAGAGGATTTCCTTCAATGGAAACAGGGCCACATTAGGGACGGAAGATGTGTATGGTAGAGGAGAGAGGATGTGTCATGATCAGGGCAACCTCCTTATCCAGGCATGTCCTCCGGGGCATCGACTTGGATTCCCCTTGAACAATGGGTAGGAATGTTGGAGAAAGAGTCAGGGGAGCTCTTGAATCAGGAGTCCAGGCTATGGTGGAGAGTCCCAGTCATCAGAGGTCTGCGCCTCCCATGGGACCATGTACACTTCCCATGCCAGATCCATCACTCATTCATGATGTGATGCTAAAAGCCACTTAGCTTCCCTCAATGTCACAACCACTCAGTAGAGAACAGGAGGTACAGCACCTGCTCTGCCCACCCATGGTCTGATGTGGGGATCACAGGTCATAATGCCAGACGTTCACTGACAGCTGCAGAGCATCATACCCACAGAAGGGATGAGAAATCACCCTTCACCCCCACTGCCCTGCAGTGGTCCGAGCACACTACCTGGTGTCCGGTTTGTTCCCCCTGCCATTTAGGAAACACAGAAGACGACTAACGGACCAGTCCTCTTCCTCACGATTCACCTGGATTGAGTCATTTCAGCTGCCTCATGTCGTAACAACCAATAAGCCTATTACCATAGTCATATGACAGTGCAGAGAACTGAGGACAGAGGGACCTCATGACCTTCTCAGGTGTAGGTGCCTGTCAATGGGCTTGGACCCCGTCCCTGACTCTGCACCACCAGCGCCCTGCTCTCTGTCTCTCTGCTCTGCTGCCTTTCTGTGTGGTCTCATCTCCATGAAGGCTTGGCCCACACAGGCTCCCTGAACCCCACGATCTCCCTGAAACCCAGCTTTCATCAGATGGCTCTGCTTGGAACTCAGTAAACAATGGGATCAGATGTTCAAACTCAGAATCCAATTTTACTAGTTCTCTCTGGACTTCTGTCAGGAAGATGCTTAAAGTCATCCCTATTGGGAAGGCACTAACCATGTTCTTTGCTGACAGCACTGACTCCCACGCCACCCCCAAGAGCAGAGCATTGTACTGCATCAGTTTTGGTCACCTGAAAAACTTACCGTGACCATGAAGTTTATTTAGAATTGTGACTGGGTATTACTTGGTGTCCCAGATGTAATACAAACCTATGAAGAGTGTAAGCTGTGTTTTTCATGCAGCAATATTTTAATTTTCCAAGTCATAAGTGCTGCTGCAACCACAGAATTCAATATACATTTTCAAGTCAAGATTGGTTCACATTCGATGGCAGATAATAATTGAAGCTCGTGTCTAGATACTACCTGGTTATTGACCATTGGCTTAAAAACATCTCACTGGACCATGCTTGGTGGGTGAGGCCTGTCATCCTTGCCCTTTGGGAGGCTGAGGCAGGAGGATCACTGGACCCCAGGACTTTGAGGTTGCAGTGAGCTATGATGACACTACCCACACTCTAGCTTTCAATCCAGGGAGGCAGAGTGAGACCCTGTCCTGCCCCGACCCCTGAAAATGTCTGCCTGAAAGAATGGTGCTAAATGATGATTTCTAATAAAGGCATCACCTCATCTAGAAGAGTTTGGGGTTGACATAAAAATGGATCCATGTTCCCCTATCAATCTTTCCTCTCTCCCCCATGTCCTATTTTCAATGATCAATGACATCTTCACTTACTGGGATACATTTGTTACAATTAATCTAAAACTTGACATCTGATTCTCTAAAGTTAATCATTTCCATTCAGGTTCACTCTTTCCACTGGGCATTTCTGTCAGTTGTGACACCTTCAAAGCCCCGTTGCCCATTGTGTCCTCATGCAGTGCCCTCTCCCTGCCCTCAAAGGCCCCTAACCCTTTGTTGGTCCACAAACCCTGGCAACTATTGAGATTTGCACTGTTTTTATATTTTTGCGTTTCCAGAATGTCATGTAATTGGAATGATAAATAATGGAGTTGTTTTATTATTATTATTTTTTTGAAGGAGTGATGAGAGCTTTGTTAGCACCCAGTAGACAGGTTAATGGGTGGGTTGACAGGCCAATGGTGGGGTATTCAGGTGGGCAGCAGGGGACCAGTGGGCAGGTGAACATGGCTCAGGCAGGTAGGCAGGTAGCAAGCAGGGAGGATGCAGTTGGAGGCTCCCCTGTTAGGGGTGTGGCATCCCTCAAGCTGCTGCCTGCTGGGGCCTCGGTCTGTGGCTTAGAACTCAGAACTCGGTGTCTACAACGTGGAAAGCTGGCCTGCCTGAGTCAGGCATTGATGAAGACTGAAGGCTGGCCTCCTTTTGTAGCTGAATCTCCTTTAGTGCAAATATGGAAGTAGTGTCAGGAAGTGTGTGGATCCGCTCCCCCAGACTGAAGAAGAATCGATGTTTCATGGCATCCTCTGCAGAGATGCAATTTTGACCCTCAAACTGTAGCAGCTTAGAGAGGAGGTCAGCCCCGTCACTATCAAGTCCGGGTGCATGGCTTAAAAGGGCCTCGGCTTGGTACTGGGGATAGTTGTATGTCTTAAACTCCTCATTGGACGGGATGCCTGGCCAGGTGTCCTCAGTTGGGGCTCCTAAGATACCGAAGATGAAGTGCAGCTGTTCTTCCACTGCGAGGCAGTGAAGAGGGGTCGGCCATCTCATAGAAGATGCAGCCCACACCCCACATGTCAATCTGAGTGGAGTAGTCTGTGGACCCAAGCAGAATGTCAGGTGGCCAGTACCACAGTGTCACCACCTCATTAGAGTATGTTTTTGTTGGGATTGACTTGGCCCGGGCCAGACCAAAGTCAGCTAGCTTGAGCTGTCCCCTCTCGTTGATAAGCAGGTTCTGGGGCTTGAGGTCTCGGTGTAGCACCTTCTGCCATGGCAGTAGGCCAGGCCATGGAGCAGCTGGAACAGGAACAGTTTCACCTTGTGCATGTTGATTAGGTTCCCACAGTCATCCAGGTACTGCTTCAGGTCCTTGTCCAGGTACTCAAAGACAAGGGTGAGGGATTTCTCCGTGTGGATAATGTCATGTAGCCTAACAATATTGGCATGTTTGAAGTCCTTGAGCAGAGACACTTCCCGGATGGCAGTGCAGGGTGCCCCCTCTTCGTGTTCCAGTCTGATCTCCTTGAGTGCTACAAAGTTGTCTTTAAACTTGCTTTTGCCTTTGTATACTGTGGCATAGGTATTGTCGCCCAGTTTGTCCAGCTGGATGTAGGTCTCTAGTTTTCCAAAGCCAATCTCCGAGAGGCTGACATGATGGACGCAGCGGCTGAGGGGCTTGTGAAAAATGGGACTATTTAGAGTCAGCTTCTCAAGGTAACCCTCAGGCAGCCGGATGTCAGCTGGTAGTGACAGGCGCTTGTTAATGTCCTCAGTGGAGATCTGGAGTGGGGGATGGTTGCGCATACGCACCCTCACTGGAGCCTGCACCTCATCCTATGATGTGGCTGAAGCCTGGTCACTCTCCCCATCAGACCCAATCTTCAAGGACTGCTGGGACCAGCGCCTATGGCCAACAGGAGGAGAAGGAGGTCGCGCGGCCTGAGCCTGGGCCGTTGCCCCAGGCGCCACCGCGCCAGCTCCGCGGCTCTGAGGCTGCTGGCAGCCCCGCCGGTGGCCATGGATTGAATGAAGAAGAGCAAACGGCAGGTGTCCATGACACTCGGAAGTGGCCGAGGCATAGATGAGACCAAAGGTGCCTCTGAGCAGATAGGCCTGGATGAGAGTGGCTGTGGTGGTGGTAGTGCCCTTGGGGAACCTCCATCTATATGCGGCCCCCTCAGCTCTCACCAGAGATTGTGCACGAGGACTTGAGAATGGAGTTGTTTTAGACTAACATTTCACTCATCCATAGATATTGAATGTTCCTTCATCTCTCTGTCATGGCTTGTGTAGATCTAACATTTCATCTGGCTTTTTATCTCCTTTGTTTCAGCAAAGCAATGTTTCTCCCGCTCCTGCTGTCCTTCAGTCGTCCCACGTCTCCCACCCATCCCTCTCTATCCCCAGCCTGTTCCCCTGACCCCACTCATGCCACCCCCTGGCCTCTGGTGCCCCCTGGACCTATTTAGGTCATCAACCCCTTCTCGAACATGGTCCCTGCCTGCCCCTGCCACTTCATGTCCCCTTTCTCGCCCCCGGTCCCTGCCCACATTCACTGTTGCACGGTCCCACCCCAGCCCCCTGTTTTTGCCTGGTCACCTGCGTCCACAGTCCCCTCCCAGCCCTCTGTTTTTGCCTGGTCACCTTCGTCCACAACCCCCTCCCAGTCCCCTGTTCCTACCTGGTCACCTCCGTCCACAACTCCCTCCCAGCCCCCTGTTCCTGCCTGGTTACCTCCGTCCACAACCCCCTCCCAGCCCCCTGTTCCTGCCTGGTCACCTCCGTCCACAACCCCCTCCCAGCCCCCTGTTCCTGCCTGGTCACCTCCCTCCACAGCCCCCTGCCAGCCCCCTGTTCCTGCCTGGTCACCCCCCTCCACAGCCCCCTCCCAGCCCCCTGTTCCTGCCTGGTCACCCCCCTTCACAGCCCCCTCCCAGCCCCCTGTTCCTGCCTGGTCACCTCCCTCCACAGCCCCCTCCCAGCCCCCTGTTCCTGCCTGGTCACCCCCCTCCACAGCCCCCTCCCAGCCCCTTGTTCCTGCCTGGTGCCCTCCCTCCACAGCCCCCTCGCAGCCCCCTGTTCCTGCCTGGTAACCCCCCTCCCCACTCCCCTCCCAGCCCCCTGTTCCTGCCAGGTCACCCCCCTCCACAGCCTCCTCCCAGCCCCCTGTTCCTGCCTGGTAACCCCCCTCCCCACTCCCCTCCCAGCCCTCTGTTCCTGCCTGGTCACCCCCCTCCACAGCCTCCTCCCAGCCCCCTGTTCTTGGCGGGCCATGCCCCACCACAGCCCTCTCCAAGTCCCGAGCCCCTGCCCACCTGCAATTGTCTTCGGTCCCTCTTCTGCTGGAGATCCAACAGAATTGCCCCAGAGCGACCAGCCAGGCAACCCTCGCCACCTGCACACTGCCCACTTCGCAGGCTGCGTTGGTGGCGGTAGCCCCGTTACAAGTCCAGGAAGAACCAGATGTGGGGCCACCGGTCATTGCCTGGAATGGACTGGCCATGGACTGGAAGCACAGGCAAGCACTTTACTCTGCAGCATGCCTTTTTCTCAGTTGAAGTGAAAGATACCCCTCAACAAAATGGGTCTTTTTCCCTGGGACCCAACATCATGGGTTTCTGTGGCCTCTGATGCGGCTGAGACAAGAGGCCTGTCCCTAGCCCAGGTCGACTTCCCCATGAACTTGTGCCTCCTCCTCTGAGGTATTCTTTCTCCTTGGAAGGTGGACTGCAGGCTAGCATCACTACGTTGTTTATGTTATAACCTTGTCAATGGCCACCACACCCAGCCATTGATAAAGTTATAATATAAATTTTGAGGGGACAGAAACAGTGTGACTATAGGAGATGTAATGGTAGAAAGACACACCTTCACATTATTGGTTCTCCAGGAATTTGTTTTGGTGTTTCTCTCACCATTAGTGTGAAATTGACTTTTGCTCAGCCCTACAAATGCTATGGAGTCATTTCCATTCTCATTAGCATTTTCCGTGCTGCACATGGAAGAGGGAACACAGAGCAGTAAAGCAGCGCTGTTGAAAGAGTAAGGACAGGAACTCTAGGAGCAGACGCGGTGGGGGCGCCTTACCAACGTGACAGTGGAGGTGCTGGTGTTTTATGCACATCAGTTCATAAAACTGATAGGTCCTTGGAAACTGCAGCTTTAAGCAAAATGACATTCTTTATTCCATAGAAATTTAACACTTTTTTTCAATTCACTTACGGTAAAATTGCTTTCCTTAATAAGTACATCATTTTGCTTGAAGTCACAGTTGCTTTGAATGTATCAATGACATTAACTGAGGACTTACTACATGTGTGTATATATGCATAGAAGAATTTAATATATATGCATACACATTATATTTGTTATTTGGCTTAAATAATGCTGATGCAGTGTATATGTGTGTGTGCGCATGCCTGCATACACTGAGTATATACACTGATGCATTGTATTGGGTGTCCATAAAGTTTGGCTGTAATTGCATACAAAATTTATAGACACCCTGTATACTGAGGCATCATATGAATAAATACCTATATAATGCTAAAACTGTATATTTTTAAAACAATGTTATTGAATATTTATTTAAACAAGTGAAATAAACAACTGTGATAATAAGGATTTTAAATTTGAAATAGAAAAATAAAAATTAATACATTAGGAAAATTCTATTTGATGACTATTTTCATGTGTGGGTAATAATTTTAAAATGACACATTTTGTGTCAAAATATACATACCATTTATGGTCCTAATTTCCATCGTAATGTATGGAAAAGTGTTCAAACTTGAATCCCTTAATTAAAGGCCATTTTTTTATATTCTTTTTTATTTCATAATTGAAAACAGCTGGTTTTAAATTTCATAAGTCCCTAACCCCAAATAATACTTAAAAAATAATTTTTCTATTTCATGCAATCACACACTGGATATTTATAGAAATATAAACTTATTTTGTTGGAACTGAAAATTCCATTAATGAAATCAAATACATTGTGCAAGTGAAATAAACATGCACATACCACATCCAGCCTTCCCTGTGCAGCTGTATTTTTAATCTTTTCTATCACATAGGAAGAGTTAATCGTGGGGAGAAAAAAGCCTTATGGTGGTGATAATTTTGACTATAAAAAAACACTGATAATGTCTGTTGATGTTTTCAGATATACAACTATTTCACTTTTAGTACAACAATGAACTTATTTTTCATTTATGCTACCGTCTAAAACTGCATAATTTTACAAACTGGTATTGGAATCTCAGCCAACACCTTTCTCCTCCTCTTCTGCATTTTCATACTTCTTCTGATCACAGGGTGAAACCCAGAGACCTGACCATCTGACACTTGGCCTTCGTTCATGTGTGAAGTTCTTCACCGTACTATTATTGGGGTCTCCAGAACTCTTTGGGTCATTGAACTTTCAGAATGACCTTACATGCGAGGCATTTTTCTACTTGAGCAGAGGGATCAAGGATCTCTCCATATGCACCACCAGCCTCCTGAGCATGCTCCAGGCCATCACTGTCAGCCCCAGCACCTCCTGGTTGGCCAGATTTAAACGTAAGTCCACAGATTACATCATCCATGTTTTACTCTTTTTGTGGTCCTGCACCTTGTCTTTTAATCATAGCATGATCTTCTACACCATAGCTACTTATCATTTGATCAGACAAATCTACTGAAGATAAACACTTCTCACTTTCCCCCATGAATCCCATCATCAGGGGACTTCTTTTTGCTCTGTCATTATCCAGGCGTGTCTCCTCTGTAGGAATCATGCTGCTCTCAAGTGCTTACGTGGTGATCCTCTTGCTCAGGGAGCAGAGACGATCCCAGCACCTTTACTGCGCCAGACTCTCCTCTAAAGCCTCCCCAGAGAAGATGGCCACCCAGACCATCCTGCTGCAAGTGAGTTGCTTTGTGGTCATGTAGTGGGTGGATTTTATTGTTTCATTCTCCTCAACCTTGTTTTGGGCATATGGCTCAGTCATCGGAATGTCCAGAAGATGCCACATTTGATCCTTTGGTGCTACTCAGTTCAAACAAAAGAATAATGTTCTCCAAAATATACAAAATAAGTGGCATAAAATAAAATTAATTCTCTGAAGAGTAGGTTTTTCTCTCCTCAGTTACCTTTTCACGTAGAAGATAATTTGTTTGATTTAATTACCATGTATAAAAATTATACTCTTATTATATATCAGTTATTTAAGAACTGATCTACTTAAAAGCTTCATGATTGGACTTTCATCCGCTGCCTCCATGGGGAAGGTGAATGTGGCCAAGTTGCGCTACCTGAGCCAGGATGGCTTCAGGGTTTTGACCGGTGTTGAAATGACCATGAAGAACCATGAGATAGTTCCCTGCAGTTTGATGACCTCTATAGCTGGCTGTAAGAAAGTTTTAAGAGAATTAGTGAAACATAAACTCGTAGCTTGGGAGCATTCCAAGACTGTCCGGGGCTATTTATTGACAAATGCAGGCTATGATTATGGCTTTGAAAACACTTTGTTCCAGACAAGTAGTTGAGTCTGTTGGAAACCAGATGGGTGTTGGCAAAGAATCAGATATTTACATTGTTGCAAATGAAGAAGGACAGCAATTTGCATTAACACTTCACAGACTAGGAAGAACCTCCTTTTGAAATCTAAAAAACAAGCCTGATTACCATAAACACAGGCATGATGTGTCTTAGCTTTATTTATCTCCTCTCTCTGCGGTGAAGGAATTTGCTTATATGAAGGTGTTATATGGGAGGAAATTTCCAGTTTCAAAGCTAGTTGTTTATAATCGCCATGCAGTGGTCATGGAGATCATAAATGGTTATCCTCTATGTCAGATACACCATGGTGAAAATCCTGCCTCAGTCTATGATGAAGTTATGGAACTAATTGTAAGACTTGGGAATCATGGGCTGATTCATGGAGATTTCAATGAATTCAATCGCATTTTGGATGGAAATGATCGTATCACCATGGATCGATTTCCTACAGATGATCTCAACTTCTCATCCCAGTGCTGAAGGGTATTTCGACAGAGATGTCAAGTGCATCAGAGATTTCTTCATGAAGTGTTTTGGCTATGAAAGTGAGCTTTATCCAACCTTTAGTGATGTCAGGACGGAAGGCTCTCTTTATGTGGAGGTTTCTTCCAGCAGCTACACAAAGGAGCTACAGGCTGGTGACCGACCACCTGCTGCAGCCAGTGGGCCCAGATGAGAGGGCCACTGAGACAGAAGAGGGACCTCAGTTTTCATTTTCTGATGGAGAAGTGTCAGAAAAATCAGAGGTTTGTAGTTCCAAAGATGAAAGAGAACAGAACTGTGTGGACCAGTCGGGTGGCTACAGATCATTCGAAGACCTGGAACACATCAGGGAGGACAGTTCATCAGAGCAGAGTGCTGGCGCACACCACTTTGAAATGACTGACTTCAGCCAGGTTTAGAAGAAATGAAAGGGCAGGTTGTTGACAAAAATTCCATACCTGAATTTTCTGAGGAGAAAAACAGAAATGAAAATTACCTGAGACAAGGTGGTCAGACACATCAAGGAGAAGCCTCTGCTGGCTCTGAGGAGTGTGTGGACGAATGCTCTCATCTAACTGCCTTGTGTCACTGAGTAAAGAATCCAGGCCTCTCAGAGATGAAAAGCATATGGGAGACATTAATTGGTGTAGAACAAGAACTCTGAGTATTACTTCTTCTACGGGCAGTGTTGTGAGCTGTTCAACAATTCTTCCCGAACTCGTGAAACAGAAGGTGAAACGTCAGTTGACAAAACAGCAAAACTCAGCAGTCGGTGATTACAAAAAACAGAAGCAAATGTGTTTACCAAGCAATGAAGGGAAAACATGCAAAGTATTAAATCAAGTTGGAAGCAGCTAGCTTTTGGGGAGAATAATATATATTTTTGATATTTTTTTAAAGTTACTCTACTCACCTTTTAAGTCACTTTTAGTCTTCTTTTGCATCAAGGCCAACATATAAAAAGATGAATAAATCTGATTTCATTTATAAAAAAATGAAATGATGGTGAGTAGAAGGCATATGTTCCACTGGCTTCTGATTATGATGCTCTGTATGTTGCCAACAAAATTGAGATCATTTAAACCAAGTCGAGGTGGCTCATTCTAAATATATAACTTTTCATCATAAAAAAAAAACCCAAGAAATTTGTTATCTTTTAATTTGCTTCCCTAAACTTCATATCAGGAAACTTCTCTATCTAAAGAAGCTCCTACTAGTAATTAAATTTATCAAAGTTTTACATTATTCATTTATTTTTTATTTCCAAAAAAAAAATGTTACCCTTATTTTGTAAAGACATTTTAGTTAGGTATCCAATTATAGCATGGACACTATTTCTCTCAGCACTCTTTATTTCCCTATTTTCTGTACTATGCAGGCTCTAGAGATGACCTTCTCACCTTGCTTCATACTCCATAAGAAATTACAATTTGAAAATAATTTGGTTTGCACATTTGAAAAAATTTACATTTGGGATAAGTTCATTTAGCAATTTTCCTCATTTAGTCAAAAAGGATAAGTTGAGAAGTCCCCAAAGCCTTGAGGTCCACATGGTTATAAAGTTTCTGAAGGAAAACTGACTTGTTGGTTTCATTACTCCAGGAATTCTTCTTCTAATGTACTTATGCTCTTCAAAAGTGCCCATATTTACCAATTCAATTTGTTAAGTAATTTATGAATAATAACATTGGAGTATTTTTAGACGTCTTCACCAAATAGTATTTATGAATATCTCTTTGCCCCAAACATGAACTATAAAGTGGCAATCTTCCACTTTAATGTATGAAACCTGATTAGAGACAGACTTTTGTTTTTCAGTCCCATAAATTCAGTATTGATAGAATTAATTATGTAAATGTAGGCCCTTTGGCTCCAGTGAAAATGCTTTCTTCTTATCAATACTTGAACTCTGGGGTTGCCTGTACCTCAGTGGTTAGGGCACCAGCCACATGCTCCGGGGTGGGTGGCCTGCTAAACCAAAATAATGTAGCGAAGCATTGTGATGGGCACATATCGTCCCAGCTACTAGGGCAGCTGAGGCAACAGAATTGTTTGAGCCCAAGAGTTTGAGGTTGCTGTCACGCCACGGCACTCTACCAAGAGTGACAAAGTGAGGCTGTCTCAAAATAAGAAAAAATAATACTTGAAGTCTCCTAAAGTGATGTTGGTTTAAATTTTCTCCAGTACTTATTTAAAATTATCTTAGAGGAAATGTGCATGTGGTTATTTACATATTACTTATGGGTTATGCTGTAATTGATGGTTTCTACTGTCATTTCACAGTACTTATAAAAATCTTTCCATAGGGTTTAAAAAGTATTTTATCTTCTGTTTAGTATCAAAAATGATGTTTATGTGTGTACCTAATTACCAAATCAAACTTTTTAACAAAATTACTTAACACTTTTTGTGTTCATTAATTTGTTTTGTACCAGAACAGTTGATTTCTATGATGCTTTTAAATCACCCAAATGATTGTAAATATGTCCTCACTCTGAGCTATAGGCCAAACTTATTATCATTAAATATATATACATAAACACATAGGAGTTGTGTCAAAAAACAGGTATAATCTAGGTATTAACAAATCTGCTTTGTCAGAGTTTTATCTCTTTGTACCGTTCTTTATTTAATGTGTCATTTTCTATTTTTATTCAAATTTATATTTGTCCACCTAAATATTTAAATATTGATGAGGAGAGATAGGCTCGGATATATATATATATATATATGTATATGTATATATATATTTTTTATTTTTTGGCCGCGGTCGCGTTTAAACCCACCACCTTCGTTATATGGGGCTGGTGCCCTACTCTCTTGAGACACAGGCACCGCCTATGGCTCGGATTTTTATTTTGAGTACAATTAGAACATTCTTCAACTTTCTATAGATTATATACCGCCATTTATTCCATGTAGTAAATATAGGAATTAAATACAAGAAGTACAATAATGGCTCCTCCTGCCCACAGAAGACCTTGACACATTGAGGAAACTTTGCTAAAAACCTTTATTTTTGCATATTACTTTTTAAAATTTTGATCTCAACTGCCTTAAAATCTAGAAATGTGCAATACGATAAATTAGAAATAAATCCCTATACACTCTCTACAAATTAATATAATAAACTCAGGCAAAAATTAAAATATTAAATTCATTTGAAACTTTTCCATATACAGAGCCCAGATGCAAGTTAATTCACTGAGAAACTCTATCAAATACTTAATGCAACAAAAAAATAGCCAGGCATTGTTGCAGGCGCTGTAGTCCCAGCTACTTGGGAGGCTGAGGCAAGAGAATCGCCTAAGCCCAGGAGTTGGAGGTTGCTGTGAGCTGTGACACCACAGCACCCTACCGAGGGCAATAAAGTAAGACCCTGTCTCTAAAAAAAAAAAGAAAGAAAGAAAGAAAGCAGCAGTATTGGAGGTAAAATGACACTTCGTGAATTATGATCACTGGGTAAATGTAAAATCATGTACTGTAAAATCATCAACTACTGCAAAAAATATATATATCTGTACCATGGGAACTTAAATCTAGATGCTGATCGATCTTTTTATATTCCGCTGTGGTTGATGTGAAGACTGCCCCTTTGTGATAATAACATGTATGTTCAAAAAAAAAAAAAAAAAACCAACAACACAGAGAATGTAAATCATAGGAAACTTTAATGAACTGTATTTTTTTTTAATTTTTTTATTAAATCATAACTGTATACAATGATATGATTATGGGGCATCATACACTCACTTCATAAACCATTTGACACATTTTTATCACAGTGGTTAACATAGCCTTTCCGGCGTTATCTCAGTTACTGTGCCAAAACATTTATATTCTACATTTACCAAGTTTCGCAAATACCCCTGTAATATGCACCACAGGTGTGATCCCACCGATTCCCCTCCCTCTACCCACCCCCCCTTTTCCCACTTCCCCCTGTTGTTAAGTTGTAGCTGGGTTATAGCTTTCATGTGAGAGTCCCAAATTAGTTTCATAGTAGGGCTGTGTACATTGGGTATTTTTTCTTCCATTCTTGGGATACTTTACTAAGAAGAATATGTTCCAGCTCCATCCATGTAAACATGAAAGAGGTAAAGTCTCCATCTTTCTTTAAGGCTGCATAGTATTCCATGGTATACATATACCACAATTTATTAATCCATTCGTGGATCAATGGGCACTTCGGCTTTTTCCATGACTTAGCAATTATGAATTGGGCTGCAATAAACATTCTGGTACAAATATCTTTGTTATGTTGTGATTTTTGGTCTTCTGGGTATATGCCCAGCAGAGGAATTACAGGATTGAATGGCAGATCTATTTTTAGATCTCTGAGTGTTCTCCATATATCTTTCCAAAAGGAATGTATTAATTTGCATTCCCACCAGCAGTGCAGAAGTGTTCCCTTTTCTCCGCATCCACGCCAACATCTCTGGTCTTGAGATTTTGTGATATAGGCTAGTCTCATTGGAGTTAGATGATATCTCAAAGTAGTTTTGATTTGCATTTCTCTGATGATTAAAGATGATGAGCATTTTTTCATATGTCTGAAGGCCGTGCGCCTGTCTTCTTCAGAGAAGTTTCTCTTCAAATCCCTTGCCCAGCCTGCGATGGGATCCCTTGTTTTTTTCTTGCTGATGCGTTTGAGTTCTCTGTGGATTCTGGTTATTAAACCTTTGTCAGAGTTATACCCTGCAAATATCTTCTCCCATTCTGAGGGCTGTCTGCTTGCTCTGCTTACTGTGTTCTTAGCTGTGCAGAAGCTTTTTAGTTTGATCAAGTCCCAGTAGTGTATTTTTGAAGCTGCTTCAATTGCCCGGGGGGTTCTCCTCATGAAATACTCACCCAGACCAATTTCTTCAAGGGTTTTCCCTGCATTCTCCTCTAGTATTTTTATAGTTTCATGTCTTAAGTTTAAATCTTTAATCCAATGAGAGTCTATCTTAGTTAATGGTGAAAGGTGTGGGTCCAATTTCAGTCTTCTGCAGGTTGCCAGCCAGTTCACCCAGCACCATTTGTTAAATAGGGAATCTTTTCCCCACTGAATGTTTTTAATTGGCTTGTCAAAAATCAAATAGCGGTAAGTAGCTGGATTCATCTCTTGGTTCTCTATTCTATTCCAGATATCTACTTCTCTGTTTTTGTGCCAATACCATGCTGTTTTGATCACTATCGATTTGTAGTAAAGTCTGAGGTCTGGTAGTGTGATTCCTCCTGTTTTGTTTTTATTTCTGAGTAATGTCTTGGCTATTCGAGGTTTTTTCTGATTCCATATAAAACGAAGTAATGTTTTTTCAAGATCTTTAAAATATGACAGTGGAGCTTTAATAGGGAGTGCGTTGAAATTATATATTGCTTTGGGTAGTATGGACATTTTGATAATGTTGATTCTTCCTAGCCATGAGCATGGTATGTTTTTCCATTTGTTAACATTTTCAGCTATTTCTTTTCTTAGAGTTTCATAGTTCTCTTTATAGAGATCTTTCACGTCTTTTGTTAGGTAAATTCCCAAATATTTCATCTTCTTTGGCACTACTGTGAATGGGATAGAGTCCTTAACTGCTTTTTCAGTTTGACTGTTGTTGGTGTATATAAAGGCTACCGATTTATGAATGTTGATTTTGTAACCTGAGACGCTGCTGTATTCCTTGATCACTTCTAGGAGTTTTGTAGTAGAGTCCCTAGTGTTTTCCAGATACACAATCATATCATCTGCGAAGAGCGAGAGTTTGATCTCTTCTGACCCTATATGGATACCCTTGATCGCCTTTTCTTCACTAATTGCGGTGGCTAAAACTTCCATTACAATGTTGAAAAGCAATGGAGACAATGGGTAGCCTTGTCTGGTTCCTGATCTGAGTGGAAATGATTCCAATTTAACTCCATTCAATATGATATTGGCTGTGGGTTTGCTGTAGATAGCCTCTATCAGTTTAAGAAAAGTCCCTTCTAGACCAATTTTCTTGAGTGTTCTGATCATGAAGGGATGCTGGATATTATCAAAAGCTTTTTCTGCATCAATTGAGAGAATCATATGGTCTTTGTTTTTTAATTTGTTTATGTGCTGAATTACATTTATAGATTTACGTATATTGAACCAGCCTTGAGACCCTGGGATAAAACCAACTTGGTCATGATGTATAATTTGTTTGATGTGTTGCTGGATTCTGTTTGTTAGGATCTTGTTGAATATTTTTGCATCTATATTCATTAGTGATATTGGTCTATAATTTTCTTTTCTTGTTGGGTCTTTTCCTGGTTTGAGGATCAGGGTGATATTTGCTTCATAGAACATGTTGGGTAGTCTTCCTTCTTTTTCTACATTTTGGAACAGGTTGAGTAATATAGGTACTAATTCCTCTTTAAAGGTTTGGTAGAATTCTGACGTGAAACCATCTGGTCCCGGGCTTTTCTTTTTAGGGAGGTTTTGTATAGTTGATGCTATTTCTGAACTTGATATGGGTCTGTTCAACATTTCCACTTGATTCTGGTTAAGTCTTGGAAGGTGGCGTGCTTCCAAGTATCGGTCTATTTCCTTCAGATTTTCATATTTCTGAGAATAAAGTTTCTTGTAATATTCATTAAGGATTTTTTGGATTTCTGATGAGTCTGTGGTTATTTTGTCTTTGTTGTTTCTGATTGATGATATTAGAGATTTTACTCTTTTTTTCCTGATTAGGTTGGCCAGAGGTTTATCTATTTTATTGACCTTTTCAAAAAACCAGCTTTTTGATTTATTGATCTGTTGTATTATTCTTTTGTTTTCAATTTCATTTAATTCTGCTCTAATTTTGGTTATTTCTTTTCTTCTACTGGGTTTGGGGTTGGAATGTTCTTCCTTTTCCAGTTGTGTGAGATGTCCCATTAAGTTGTTAACTTCCTCTCTTTCCGTTCTCTTGAGGAAGGCTTGCAGTGCTATAAATTTCCCTCTTAGAACTGCCTTTGCAGTGTCCCAGAGGTTCTGATAGCTTGTGTCTTCATTGTCATTTTGTTCCAAAAAATTGGTGATTTCTTTCTTAATCTCATCTCTGACCCAGCTATCATTCAGCATAAGGTTATTTAACTTCCATGTTTTTGTATGGGTATGCAGATTCCTGTTGTTACTCAATTCAAGTTTTATTCCATGATGGTCCGAGAAGATGCATGGAATAATTTCTATTCCTTTAAATTTACTGAGGTTAGACTTGTGACCTAAAATGTGATCAATTTTGGAGTAAGTTCCGTGGGCTGATGAGAAGTATGTGTATTCAGTTTTGTTGGGATGAAATGTTCTGTAGATGTCTGCTAAATCTAAATATTGGATGGTTAGGTTTAAATCTAAGATTTCTTTGCTCAGCTTCTTTCTGGAGGATCGATCCAACACTGCCAAGGGAGTGTTGAAATCTCCAACGATTATGGAGCTGGAGGAAATCAAGTTACTCATGTCTGTTAGAGTTTCTCTTATAAATTGAGGTGCATTCTGGTTGGGTGCATAGATATTAATAATTGAGATCTCGTCATATTGAGTATTACCCTTAACAAATATGAAGTGACCATTCTTGTCCTTCCTTACTTTTGATGGTTTAAAGCCTACTGTATCTGCAAATAAAATTGCAACACCTGCTTTTTTCTGATTACCATTTGCCTGAAATATGGATGACCATCCTTTCACCCTGAGTCTGTATTTGTCTTTTAAGTTGAGATGTGACTCTTGTATGCAACAAATATCTGGCTTAAGTTTTTGTATCCAGTCAGCTAACCTATGCCTCTTTAGAGGACAGTTTAAGCCATTCACATTGATGGAGAGTAAGGATAAGTCTGGTGGAATTTTGGGTATCGAGTTTTTCAAAGGTCCAGTGGACATTTTTAATCCTTTCGCCAGTGTGGAAGTTGGAGTTTGATCCGAAGTTTCTGATTGAGTTTACTTTTGTGGTATAGGATTGGGTTGGTCATTGTGGAGGATAGGTCTGAGAACATCCTGAAGAGCTGGTTTACTCATGGCAAATTTTTTCAACATATGAATGTCATTGAAGTATTTAATTTCTCCATCATAGATGAAACTCAGTTTAGCTGGATACAAGATCCTGGGTTGAAAGTTTTTTTGCTTTAGGAGATTAAAAGTTGATGACCAGCCTCTTCTTGCTTGAAAAGTTTCAGCAGAGAGATCTGAAGTTATTCTAATATTCTTACCTTTGTACGTTATAGTTTTCTTTCGCCGGGCTGCTTTGAGAATCTTCTCTTTCATGTTAACTTTAGTGAAGCTAATTATGATATGTCTGGGAGATGGCTTATTGGGGTTGAATCGTGCTGGGGTTCTGAAGCTGTCTGCTATCTGAATTTCAGATTCTCTAGGCATGTCTGGAAAATTTTCTTTCATAATTTCATGTAGAAGGGCCTCTGTGCCCTTGGCTGCCACGTCATCAGTCTCCGAAATTCCTATAACCCTTATGTTATTTTTTTTCGAATTATCTGAGAGCTCTCTGAGTGAGTGATCCGTTTTTGCTCTCCATTTCTCTTCCTCTTTGAGAGATTGGGAGCGTTCGAAGACTTTATCTTCAATGTCAGAAATCCTTTCTTCTGCTTGCTCCATTCTGTTACTGAGGGATTCTACTGTATTTTTCATATCTTTGAGGGCTGTAAGTTCTTGTTTCAGTGTGTCTAAGTCTTTGGTGGTTTTGTCTTTAAATTCGTTAAATTCTTGAGACAGTTTTTGAATTTCTCCTCGAATTCCTAATTCCATTTTATTAATCTTGTCTGCAAACCAAATTCTGAATTCGACTTCTGACATCTCAGCCAGTTGTTTATGAATGGGATCTTCAATCACATCTGCCGTATCTTTTCTTGGGGGGGTTGATCTATTCTGGTTATTCATGTTACCAGAGTTTTTCCGCTGATTCGGCCCCATGGTTTACTCCCTTTGGTTTTTCCCCTGGGGTTTTATCGAGGGCCCGTACAGTGTTGTGGCCTGAGAAACTGGGGCCCTGTCTGGTGTGGTGGAGCAAAGTGGTTCTGTCTTGTTTTCAGCTGGTTTCTGTTCGATCCTATTGCAACTTCTACTCTGGCTTGAAGTCTCAGCTGTGTGAAAAAATCAGCAATTAAGTCACCCCGCCTGCCCACCTCTGGCCCCAGTTGGAAAAGGAGAATCAAACCTTCCTACAATCGCACACCCAGGGCACCACCTGAAAAGTCCTCAGTCTATTAGCCCAGTTCAAAAGGTCCGAATCAACTGTCTCAATCGGCACTTGTCTCGGGTGGAAGGGTTCAAGAGGTCTCTGGGAACTGGATCACAGGGGCCTGGTGACTCCTCTGAGACAGCTCACCCCAATGCAGCGTGGAGTCAGGAGGAGCCACCCTGCAAACAGAGCAGTCTGGGCAGGTTGACGTCTCCTTCCCCACTTTGCCCCTCCGTCGGACCCAGTCACTGGTATCTCTGCAGATGGCTAACCCAGTTGCCTGCAGTGAACAGACACTCCAGGGGTTTGCACCTGCCTGAATCGCGAGGAAGTCTGCCAGGCCCCCGCAGACTGCCGCTATCTAGCAGGAGGAGATGGGGCCTGACATCTTTGAGTGTTTGATGCAGGTGATGGGAAGGAGGTGTTCACTCAGGCTTAGCCCCGTCCCTGATGGATGCTGCTAACAGAACAGAACAGAACAGACAACTTTGTGAGGTTCTGTCTCTGTTCCTGTCGTCGCCTACAGGAGACGGGCTGTTTTGAGTTCAAACGTCTTTGCTGCTGGAGAATTGCGTCTGAACACTTCTCTGGGTCGGCCCCGCCCTGGAGGCTTCCGGGTTTGTGAGCCGCGTCACAGGTGGCCTCCTCTGGTTGCCCAGGGAGACAGGGGGTGTGGCCTCAGAATATCCAGAAGTGAGCGTTCTGCCGTTAAAGAAAAAACGGCTGTTGATCTACCTCCAGGGAACTTGTGCTCTGGTGTGGGCACTCAGGCGACCCTTTTCTCCTCTGTCCCGCGCCCCAGAGTCAGCATTGAGCGGCCGCAGTTTGTGCTGGGTCCACACCCCTTAAGAGATCCCCCAAGAATCAGAACTCTTGGGGGATGGGCCCCCAGACCCCGATTGGGAGTGGGGCAGGGGGAAGCTAGAGTTTCATTCAGTTTCACGCAATACTACGGTCCGGGGAGGGCTCCTGCACTGCACCGCAGGGAAGTGCCGCCAAGGCTTGATTTCCCCTCAGCAGAGTGCCCTCTCCTCGCTCACGTGTCCCAGAGTCAGCACTGACCTGACGCAGCTCAGGCACTGTGCACTCCCCTCGAGAAATCACCCAAGGAGCCGAACTCCTGGGGGATAGGCCCTCAGACCCCGAGTGAGAGTAGGGGTTCTCAGCTCTCAGCGGGGAGGCCAGAGTCTGATTCAGTCTCGGGCCCCGTATGCCCGGGGAGGGTTGCTGCACTGCACCGCAGGGAAGTGCCGCCAAGGCTTGATTTCCCCTCAGCAGAGTGCCCTCTCCTCGCTCACGTATCCCAGAGTCAGCGCTGACCTGACGCAGCTCAGGCACTGTGCACTCCCCTCGAGAAATCACCCAAGGAGCCGAACTCCTGGGGGATAGGCCCTCAGACCCCGAGTGAGAGTAGGGGTTCTCAGCTCTCAGCGGGGAGGCCAGAGTCTGATTCAGACTTGGGCCCCCTATGCCCGGGGAGGGTTGGTGCACTGTACCGCAGGGAAGTGCCGCGAGGCGTGACTCCCCCTCAGCCCAGTGCCCTCTCCTCACTCGCGCGCCTCAGAGTCAATGCTGACCAGTCGCAACTCGGGGACTGTCCACTCCCCTTGAGAAATCACCCAAGGATCCGAAGTCCTGGGGGACAGGCCTCCAGACCTCAGTGGGCGGGAGGGGAGCGCCGGGGATTCAGGGTTGCCGGCAAAGGATTCCCAAAGTTTTATTCAGCCCTATGTCCGGCAGGAGAACGCCAGGGCACCCCAGTAGGGGAGGTAGGTCCAGTTTTTAGAAGGTCTCTCCCGTGGAGTGTAGTGGGAGGGGCTTTAATTTCTGCCCGCTTGTTCAATTGTGGGGCTCCAGAGCCGGTCTCATGGGGGAGGGGGACTCCCGTCCGCTTGGTGGTGGATTTTGTACCTTTTGTTTGCGTCCTTGTGATCACAACTTGCCTCAGCGGTGTTGATGTGCGTTCTTCAGCCTTTTCTCTTGGTGAGGCTCAAGTCCACCAGGATACTTACTAAATTCCTGTCCCTTAACTCTCCTTCTGGACGGGAGCCTTTGTTGAAAGCTGGCTTCAGTCCGCCATCTTGTCTCCCCTCCTAATGAACTGTATTGACTGAACTATGCCATGTATCATCTTTTGTATTATTAAAGCTATTGTCATATATTACTTTCATTAGCAAACCATCCCATGACAATGGATTGGTTATTGAATTAAGAGAAGAAAATATAGTGAGGATGTTTTACAATATGGTTTTACCTCAATAATTATAGCAGGAATTGAGAAACCACAATGTGTTTTTTGTTGTGAAGTTGTATCAGCTGAATCTATGAAACCGAACAAACTAAAATGCCATTTTGATAGCAAGCATCCTAGCTTTGCCAGCAAGGATACCAAGTATTTTAGAAGCAAACCTGATGGATTCAAGCCAGGCTTGACACTGGTGGCAAGTACCACAAACAAAACATAGCAGCCATTGAAGCTTCACATTGGGTGGCACTCAGAATCACCAGAGCTATGAAACCTCACACCACTGCTGAGGATTTATTGTTGCCAGTAGCCAAAGGCGTTGTTCAAGTTATGATCAGAGGAGAATTTGCTATGAAATCGAGTGCAACTTCCTTATCTAACGACACTGTCGGCAGAAGAATAGACGACAGGTCTGCTGATGTTCTTGATCAGGTAATCCAGGAAATTAAATCTGCTCCACTTCCAATATTTAGTATCCAGCTTGATGAATCTACGGATGCTGCAAACTGTTCACAGTTACTCGTTTACGTGATGATGGCAACTTTCAAAGAAATTCATTGTTTGTCAGCATCATATCACTCATAAGGACCACAAGTATCTTAAATTAGAGGGAGAGACATGAAAGGTTGTATTGCAGAAATCAAAGCTATAAGGCAAAAGCAAATATATATGTTAATCAACTATTTGGATGAATTAACTGATACTGGCAACTCAGCATAGGCTTACCCTTCATTGTGATCAAAAGGGAAGATTTTCTTTGCTACCAAGAGTTACTTACTTTGAGCACTCTTGCAAACATAATGCAGGAACAGATATCTTCAACAATTTTCAAGACACAAATGTACTTGAGTAGAATCTGGTTTAAAAATAACAGTTCAGAGGGTGCTGCCTGGGTCTCAAAGGGGTAGGGCACCAGCCCCATATGCCAGAGGTGGAGGGTTCAAACCCAGCCCCAGCCCAAAACTGCAAAAAACAAACAAACAAACAAAAACACCAAAAAAAAATTCAGAGGTTTATTATGAATGATGCAGAGATGAGGGGTAGGCCACGTTGTGGTCTGCCAAATAGTACTATTGATATTTGGAAAAACATGTCAAAAGAAAGCAAAATTCAAGAGAAAGTCACTTTCATTACATTGATATTTTCCTTCCAGAGACACCTGGGAAATTATATGGTTTAAATTTCTCAGGAAAGGTAGCACTCTATGTCTCAGGAACTGTATTGTGCATTAGTGAATCAAAGGAAATCAATAATGAACAAACGAACAGGGAAAACTGGCTAACTTTTCCTGAATGCTGACTGTGAAATGGGTGTGCTAGTCAGGTTGTCTAGAGGTGGGAAAAACAGTTTACCTGTATACATAGTTCCACTGTAATCTTTGGGGCCATCTATGTGCTGAATAACGGTGTTTCAGTTAACAATGGACCAAATATACAAGGATGGTCTCAAAAGACTGTACTGGAGCTGCCCAGGATAGCGATGCAATTCTTTTATTCTTTTTTTTTAAGGCAAGTTCTCACTATGTTGTACAGGCAGGAGTTCGGTGGCATGATCACAGATCATTGTAACCTTGAACTCCTGAGTTCAAATAATCTTCCTGGTTAGCTTCCCAAGAAACTGGGACTACAGATACCCACCACCATGTGTAGATAATTTTTTGTTTGTTTTTGTTTTTGTAGAGACAGGTCCTCCCTATGTTTCCCAGGTTGTTCTCAAACTCTTAGACTCAAAGCAATTCTCCTGTCTTGGACTCCCAAAATGCTGGGATTATAGGCATGAAACTCTATGTCCAGCCAATTTTTAAAATCTTGTCTACTGTAATTTCATGGCATTTTTTCTATATCTAGATATACAAATACTCACCTCTGTGCTATGATTTCCTAGAGTGTTCAGTACAGTAACATACTGTACAAATTTGTAGCCTAGAAGCAATAGGCTATTCCACATAGCCTAGGTATATAATAGGCTAACGTGTCCAGTGTTGTATCCGTCACAGCCTGCAAAGATAGACTTGGACCCCACTTTGGTAAAATCAGATGGTGATTTTATTATACCTGTGCAGGGGACTGCTGCTCTGAAAGGCAGTCGGCCCTGAAGTGGAAGGCAGGTTGACTTTTATACCTTTTTTGTGCCACATGGCTAGCAAGTTAGTACAGAAGCAGAATATTGCGGCTAGCTCAGGGCAGGGTTACAGCTTGAGAAACACAGCTTGAGTAAGTTTCTACTATTGTTTGTTCACGAGAACCTATAGCTTGAGAAACACATCTTGAGCAAGTTTTCACTATTGTTTGTTCACTGGGAACTAGGGGAGGTTTTGGGAACTTGGGGACTTTGTGCTTTCTCGTTCTGAAGCCCTTTCTCGGAATCTACGGGGGTTGGGGGGACGCGCTGAGGTTTTGGAAGCTAACAGGCTTTTACACTAGGTTTGTGTAAGCATACTCAGTAGCAGTCTCACAATGATACAATTACCTAGGAATGCTTTTCTCAGAATGTAGTTTCATCATTGAGCAAGGCATGACCCTATAGGCATAAATCTACATCCAAACACACATATATATCTTGATCTATCAAACTGGAGTATTAGGAATTGACTTACATGATTTTAGAGACTGACAATTCTAAAATCTGAAAGGTAGACTAGTAGGCTGTCGATTCAGGGATGAGCTGATGTTGCAGTCTCCAGTGTGAAGGCTGACTGGAGGCAGAAATAATTCCTCCTCAAGGTAGGGTAGTCTGCACTCTAAAACATTTAGTTGATTGGACAAAGCCCAACCACCTCATGGAAAAGAATCTGATTAGCTCAAGTCTATTGAAATGTTAATCACATCTTAAAAACTGTCTGCACAGGGACATTTAGACTGGCTTTCGATGAAAACCTGGGTGCCCTGGAGCTCTGGTGTGGCTCTTCCCTGGCAACACTATGTCGAAATAGGTGGCAAAGTTGGAAGGTGAAGCTAGTGCTGGGTGCTCTGATCCTCGAGTGAAACCCACATCAATAGATTAGTACCTCCATCGGGGTGAGTGAGGTGTAGCTCTTTTGAGAATGGACTCCCTCCAGAGAAAGTGGATTGTTAAGAAGAGGCTAGTTCCCCAGGTTTCCCTCTCTTGCTTCCTCTGTGGCCACATGATCTCTTAGGACATGCTCACTGCCTGCGTTAGTAGAAGCAGCCTGGTGGCCTCACTAGATGCCGCGGCCCAATCCTGGACTTTCTAGCCATTAGAATTGGGAGCAAATTAATTTCCTTATAAATTGTGGAGACTCTTGTGTTCTGTTATGGCATCATTAAACAGACTAAAACATGTGACCTAGCCAAATTAATACATAAAATTTAACATCACAACAGAGCAGACAGACAATGAGAGTATAGGAATAGGATTATTATTAACAATACTCTTCGTTCTGTTTCATTTTATAGTGTTAACATTTACTGATCTAAATTCTGGAGTGTCTAATCTCTCATTAATCTCAGTCAATGCATTTTTCCTTTCAGAAGTTGTAGATTTTATCTCTGTAATTTAAATTGGTTTTTTATGCTTTCTATATCCCTACTTACTTTATCTGAACAGATGAAGTATTGTTAGTTTAAATGCTCTAATGTCCTTATCTGCTAGTTCTAATACCTGTGTCAGTTCTGGTTTTGAATGACCACTTTTCCTCCTTTTGACTGGCCTTCTTTTTCTGTCCCCTTGCATTATTGATACTTTTTACTGTATTCCAGATATTGTGAACCTTGTGGGGGGTGTTGCATAATTTTATATTCTTAGTCATATTTTTCAGTGCTATTTGGAATCACTGTTAAATAGTTTAGAAATAGTTGAATGTTTTAAGATCTTCCTTTTAAGATAGAATAGAATAAACTGGAGAAAGATTCAATGTGAAGATAATTATTCCCCACTGCTGATGCAAATCTTTTCTGTGTATTCTACAAATCCTCCTGGAGGATACTTCTGATTAGTTCTGAATAATACATATTGCTTTATTCACAAGTATATATTTCTGTACCTCATTTAGGAAGAGATGCTCCTAAAATTATTGTAAACCAAGGAATGAACAAAAGGCTTTGGGAGTCTTTGTAAAATCATGGGTCTCAGGAGAGAATAGTCACGCTTTTAAATTCAAGATCATTTCTCAGAACACGATGCCTGAAGCTTAATCACCTTCTGAACATAAACTATACATGGATCACTATAGAAGTTTTGAGACAGACTGTGTTGTGGTCCATTATTTCATGTCTACGTAACACAGTCAACAGTGTCATTTCACATTCACCCTGCCAGTTTCAACTTGCTAGGTTTCATTGGTGTTGCGGGGAGGGCTTCATCTGTTTTTGTCTGCATGGATTGTATGTGTTGTGATTTTTGTGTCTCTCAAAAGTTTCAACCTACCTATATGAGTGTGCTATGGGAGGTCTAAGACCAGGTAATAATTCTTGTTCCTTTAAAGACAATTTTTTTCTTTAAGCAAAACATCCCAAACCTATCATCAACTCTTTATGATCACCTGAATCCTTAGGTGGGGAATGCTTCAGGAAAGGGAGACATGCAGATTCAATTATTAACTTTTACTGGAGTTTGGACAGAAATAATTCATTAAAAATAAGGTCTATCCTTGTTCTTAGTAAAGTATCTCAAGAAAGTAGAAAAAGTATCCAATGTACTCAGCCCTACTATGAAACTAATGTATGGCTTTCATATGAAAGCTATAACCCAGTTATAACCTAAGAATATGGGAAAGAGGGAGACGGAGGGGAGGGAGGAGGGAGGATGGGCAGAGGGAGGGTGATTGGTGGGATTACACCTGCGGTGCATCTTACAAGGGTACATGTGAAACTTAGTAAATGTAGAATATAATTGTCTTAACACAATAACTAAGACAATGCCACGAAGGCTATGTTAACCAGTGTGATGAAAATGTGTCAAACGGTCTAAAAAACCAGTGTATGGTGCCCCATGATCACATTCAAGTATACAGCTATGATTTAATATTAATAAAAAAATGAGCTCTATCACTTTTCCACTATAGTAGATTTTCTGTTACAATGATTTATGAACGAAGTAGTAAAAGAAGACATAGAAAGCAATTTTCAAGGAAACTGGCTTGGGAACAAGCCCCAGGCTGGGAAGAGGTGGGTATTAAAAGAACCTCTCAGTGAGACTTTTTCACAGGTATCTTCTCATATTTGTGAAACTGGAGCAAGAAAACAAATTGAGGCACACATACCAAATGCCCAAATGTTCAAAATGTGTAACTATAGCTATCAAACTGTCAATACACATCTTCTATCCTTCTGAGAAATATTTTATACTTTCATAACATAGAAGGCTGGATTGGAATTTAGAATGGTCAGACCTATGTATGGAGCCAATGTTGTGCTGTCTGCTCTGGAAAATCAAACCAGGAGAACGATCAGAGCAGCTCCTGGTTCACACAGTCAGTTTTGGATTTAGAAATCCTAGAGAGACTCTAGGAACCAGAACTCCTCACAGACGTCTCTGTCAGTTGGGTGACGCTGGGTGGTCTTGGAGGAACCAGAGAAAAGTGCTCTGCTCTGTAGGCCCCAGAGCACCTGCAGTCCTTGTTTCTGAAACTAAGAGGATGCTCAGTCCAGTGAACAGTAAAAACTACAATAGTATTTCACTTCCCTTTGTTGTAAGCAGTGTAGGACCCACAGCCACCTGTTAGAAAGACTTGGACCCCACTTCAGGTATAAATCAGATGGTGATTTATTACACCTGTGCAGGGGGCTGTTGCTGGGATAGCAAAGGGCCCGAAGTGAGGGGAAGGTGGACTTTTATACCATTTGCGCCATAGAAGCAAGCAGAAACAAAAGCAGAACGTGGCAGTTAGCTAGAGGCAGAGTTACAGTCAGGGGGCCATAGCCTGGTGACTGCATGGCCTACATCGTGATGGTTGGCACGGAGACAGCGTGGGAGATACAGTAGCTTGGGAACTTCGTGTAGGTGATTTTTCCACCATTGTTTAGCTGTTGCTAGGGGGTTGGAGGAACTGGGAGAAATTCAGTTTTATTCTGAAACTTGCCTTTCAGATTAAACGGGGGAACATGCTGGGGACTAAGGCTGAAACAGGCTGAGACAAACCTGGGTCTTTTAGGGGGCTGCTCTTTATCACACATTCTCCCGTGTTTCCCCAGGCTTCCACTATCACGGGATCCATCCACTGGTGATAGGGTCCGGGGGGGGGGTTCTGGAACTTCCAGGTTCTGCAAAATTATCCCTACTCTACCTCCACTGTGCCCCAAGCATCCAGGAATCTGCTCAGCAGGGTCCCCTTCCCTTAGGGGTTCTCCATCCCAAGTCCCTGCTTTAGGCCCCTAGAATCAAACCTCTTGTCACATCCCTGGATGGCCTCATCCAGAAGAAAACACAGATCTCAGAGGAGACCAGGAAAGACCTCAAGGTGAAATCATCCATGTTGCCCATGCTCAAAATGAGGCATCCTAGAAGACAGGGGCTTCCTCAACTTCATTTTCCTTCCTTGCTATCATTATTATTTTCTTTTTTTAGGAGACTGGTTTTACTTAGAGTGAAAATATTTTGCCAGGGACAAAGTTAACACAAAGAAACAAACAATAAAAAATACCAAGAAAGAGAACAGTTATGTGCAGCTCACGAGTCCCGGCAACTCTTGCGCAACAGGCTCATCCCTGGGCCCTCACATGTGCCTCACGCACCTGGGCCTGCGTGTGTGGCTATGGCACCGCTGGTCTGTCCCACCCACGGAGACCGAGGTGCTGGAATCCTTCAGGCAACCGCTCCACCAGGGGACATCTGCAGCTGTCACAGAGTAGCTCCCTCTGAACTTTAACAAGACAGGCAAAAGTAAATCATTCCATGGGCTGGGCTAGGCTAGGGGATGCGCTCTGAGCGTAGGTGAGAGGCAAAGTCTCCTTTTGGCACCACAACGTTGGTATCTTAGAAGTCAGAAAACTCTCCCAGACGCTAGTTTTGGATGCCCTTCTCCCTCGCAGCTGCCGGTGGCGTGGCCATGCTCAGGGCCATGACCATACTCTCGCTGTCCTCCATTTTCAGCCGCTACTGCTCTGGCTGCTCTGGCTGGTTGCCATTCTGGCGCTTTGTGGACGGGGCGGGGAGGCTGATGCTGACCATGGGCTGCCAGCATGCGGAGGGCTCGCTGCCCCATGGTCCACCTGACCGTGGACTGCACTGGGGATTGGTACGACGTGAGTACCATTTTGTGATACAGATTTTATTGGTTGTTGGTGTTGACCTAGAGGCTCCTGTTGTACTTTGTTGACCGTCTGGACATGGGTGGTCTGTGAGGGCTGAATGATCTGGCTGGACACTGGTGGTCTGTGAGGGCTGAATGATCTGGCTGGCAGCGCCTAGTGTGGCATGGCTAGATGCGGGAATAATTTCTACTTTCACTTCCCTGTCATGGCCGTTCTCCCCCCGGCTCTGATGTTGTGGGGGGCAGCACAGCCACCTGAGTGACCACAGCTTGTCCCGCAACAGTGTAAGTGCTTGCTGGGGCTAGTCCAGCCACACTGGTGACCAACACTGCTGGTAACTGGTGGACCACGTGAACTGTCCACACAACGGACGGCTGGGAGGTCGGAGTGGTCACTGGGGCTGCAACCGTGTAAGGGGCGGCCTTAAATGGTCTGTGGCAGCTGTCGCTGAACAGCAATGAGGACTGGCTGGCTGGACAGAGGTGACCATGGTGGCTCTGGGCACACCGAGCTTCCTGGATGCCAGAGAGTTTGGGCTGTGAGGCACCAGGCTCAGCCTCCATGGTGTGGGCGAACCTTCCCTGGACAGGCTGCGGGGGTCTGGGTGCTGCTGGAGTGAGCACAGGCGCCCCAGTGTGACTGGGACAAGCCGGGCGCTCCTAGAAGAAAGAGGTGCCGGGGGGTTCTAAAGTAAGGCACGCTCCTAAGACGTCTTTTCCTAAAAGCCTGCTCTATTGATTTGCTTTCAGAGACAGGATCTATCCTCCAGAACGAGCTTTTGCCTGGTTCTTCCTGGGAACGTGCTACTTTGATGAAGTAACGATTCAGAGAGAGATTGTAGCGAATTGAATTCTGGCAGCCCTTGTCCGCAGTCCTGTACTGGGGGTAAATTTTTGTGATGTGCGTGTAATTCCATTTAAGGTAAGTTGTTTATCAGGAGCCATCCTAATTGCTTGTACTATCAACTGTGTACAGGAATAAGGTGGCTTTGAGCCACCCTTTGGGCTTTCTGCTCCGGAAGCTGCCTTCTCATGTTCTGGCTGCGAGTTTTCGGCCATTAAATTGAGGTCAGGTAGCATCACTCGGCCCACTTTGTACCCTGAACACCCTGCTCCGTGGGCTGGATGGGCAGGAGTTGGCAGCAACGATGGCCCCCGTGGGGGAGGGGAGGGGCGACGGTGTCTGGAATGTTGATGGTCAGGGGCAAGATGGGCGGCTGACCGGCCTTCACTGGGGTCTCAGCACTTCCTGCTTCTCCCTCTTGTCGCTGCACAGGGCGGTGAATGTGATCTTGACATTAGTGCTCGGCAACCTGAACCTGCACATGGGAGGCAGCAGCTGCCAGGCGCCCTGTGCCTCTGGAACAGCAGTCCACGCACAGGCTGTTCTTGCAGAGGCAGTGCAGGTAGAAGTAGCCGCCAGTGTCCAGCCTGGGCTGTGCGGCCAGCAACTCTGGGCGTGAAGATCTCGACGTGGCACAGGGAGATGAAGCTCCAGCGCCCCATACTCACGTCCACCGAGCCCTGCCACGAGTTGCACCGGAGGGTCACGGAGCGCTCCTTCATCAGATACTCGAACTCACGGCCCTCCAGTCGTGCCACAACCCAGCCGCCTGTGGGGACCAGCTGCCCCGGCCGCGCTGCCCGCCAGTGGGGGACCCACGCCCGAGAGTGCCACTGCTGCCACAGATATTGGCCTTTGTGAGGGCCCGCCGCTGCTTGGCACGGGTGCGTGTGGGAGGTGGAGGCCCAGGCGCCCGGCGGAGCTCCACAGCGAGGCCTCTGGTCAGCGAGGCAGAGCCAGGCCTTCCTTCCTCTAGGTCCTCAGAGCCTTGGTGTATCATCCCACTGTCCCAATTTTCTCTGTGAAGCCAAGGCAGTTGCCTAAAAACTCTTGTGCACAGATCTGAGATGCTGCTTCAGAATTCAGTTTGGCTCTCTCAGACAACATGGAAGATGTTTGGAGGGAATTGTCAGGAGAAGGGTTTTCCTTAAGGCTCCAATGTGTCATCTCTTCCCACCCCATAAGCAGTGAACTAAATGAGTTGGGGAAAAGGCTCCCATCATATTATATTCTGGGGTAGAAATAAATTATGATTAACCTCCACATAACTTCTCTTCCCTGCTCAGACCCAGGGGCACCCTGCTTCTGGCTTCCCAGCAATTTCCTGGAATTCCTTCCCTCTGACATGGGGTTGGGGGGGTGCCTGGCAAAGAATTCTGTATTACGCTCTGGGAGAAACCCTTAGGCAACATTATCTGGAGTTTCAGGAGCAGGAGAAATCTGTGTTCTGAAGTAAGGGCCAAAATTGTTCTCACATTACAATTTTACATTACAATACAAAAATAAATCAATATAAAAAATAAAACACTTCCTACAGTAACAAATACATGTGAAGTCACCCTCAGGCACATCATCATCAATGTTTCTTAGACATTTGACAAAATTACTAACTGTTGAAAAATTTTTTTTTCTTTCCGTTTTTTGTTATAAGTTAATAATTAAAGCTACCAATCCAGAAATCAGTTTTTAGATACTAAATCACCAGTAGGGAGTTTATTTGTTGCAAAAATATGTGATTCTTGATGAGATGACGCTGCTAGAAATTTGTTTCCGGAGATATCCAAGGTGATAAATCAATCTTTCCTTTTGTCTTCGGGAAACCTAATCGCCCATACTAACACCCACCTATCTGATGAATAGTAATCACTTTGATAATCACTTTGACGTTATGGGTGTGGTCCTCAGAGGTCCTATAAATGAGAGACTGTCAAGGAGTCAAGCTCATTCTTCTCCATAACAGGCAGAGTTGAGTTGGGAGCTCACTTGGCCTTGCACACTTCTGAAAGCTACTACTCCTACCCTGTGAGGTCCTGATCCTAACCTGACTTCATACTGCTCCAGCAAGCACTGGTGAGGTCACAGATAGAGTCATTAGGTGAGTACTGCATGAGTCCCTACTACTTTCTATCATTGAAATAAATAGTGTAATTTTAATTTGCAGATCAGTCAATTGAAATTGTTTTTATGGAGTGATTGTGCTCAGTTAGTAAAAATGACTCCTATACTCTAGTTAAAGATAAACTATTTTATAAAGTCATCTTACTAATTTTTAATTCATATGATGATTTTTCTGTATTATTTTAGGTATGTCTTCATTGTTTACCTGGTAATATTCAAAGATAGGTTGCCAGATGACTTATAATTTTGTGCTTTTTGTAGATTCTACAAATTGGCTAGGAATATTTTTTCCTTTTTTATTTTTCTTTCTTTTTTTGTTTTTGAGATAGACTCTCACTATGTCACCCTTGGTAGAGTTCTGTGGTGTTTGCAGCTCACAGCAACCTCAAACTCTTGGGCTTAAGCAATTCTCTTGCTTCAGCCTCCCAAGTAGCTGGGACTACAGGCACCTGCCTTTTTCTTTTCTTTTTTTTTTTTTTTTTTTCCCGCTGCTGTTGCCATTTTTGTTTTAGTAGGCTCGGGCCATGTTTAAACCCACTTGCCCAGGTGCATGTGGCCAGTACCCTAAACACTGAGCTATGTTTGCAGAGACTGGCCAGGAACATTTTTTTCTAGAAATATGTTATACATGCATACATACATTACATACTACTTTATAAGTGGTGCTTCATGTACGCATAGAAGAGATATTCAAATAAGAGATAACTTTCTTAGGAAAATATTGCTCTTGACAGTGGCAATATTGTCACTTTAGAAGCTTCCATTTATAAACTTAAGTACTAAAGATGAGTAAATGTTTAGGCACTGAAAAAGATGATATTAGTGATCATGAAGGAACCTCAGTAATGAGAATGCTCTCTGTATTTATCTACTATAGAAAACGAGAACTCCAGTTTTATTGTACAATGAATTTTATTACATGATATTTATTATTTCTTCTCAATGTGAAAGTATGCCTGGTGTTTTTCAAAGACCTGGAAGATCTCATTTCAATGGTGTATTTACTGGTCTGTGGTGGAGAACAGTCATGAGGTGGTGGATGCCCCCACGACTTGGAAACATTCTAAGAATGACCCCCAGCTGCCCTCATCCTTCAAGAACAACATGTTTTTCTTCACCTTGTTTTTCATCCTCTCCCAGGAAACTTTTACCTTTTACTTCACTCTACGGAAGTCTTGTGATGAAACAATTGTAATGGACTAGATTGTTTTTCATTACCTTCTTTGTAACCTTTTCCTTAGCACCTACAGAAGCCCATAAAGTTGAAGATATTTTTCCTTGGTTACACTGTCTCTGCACAAAGAACTTTAACTTTCCCTATATACTAAAGCTGATTTCTTTGCTTGAGGCTGGTGATGAGCATGGCTGCACCACTCCTCCCAATCCTATATTTATGTTTCTCTTATTATTCTTAGTTGCCCACCATTATCACTTTGGGTTTTTCTCCATCAAGCAGGCTCTAGATATTCAATTTGTATGCAAGATATAGATAATAAAGATAGAACAGATTCAACAACTTAGGGTATTTATATAAAAAGAGACTGGTCGAAATATGATCCAATTTTACAAAGTTAAGTTTGTCTCCTGTATTCAAAAGTTGCTTTTGGGAGGGAATCTGTTAGAGACAACAAAAGACATCAATGGAGAAAATTTGTTTTATAAACATGTTGTATATACATTTTTCTTATTCATTTTTATCAATTGGTTAGCTGCAAGGTATTTTCTACCTCATAAGTGAGACACACAAGACACAGTGGCATTCTCTACATTACTGCATTTTATAATTTTTTTTCTTTTTGTGAAACATTTCCTATCTATTGATAAGGACGTTGTAGTCAGCAGCATATCTTTGAGTTGATTGAGACATAGGGCTTGGAAGAGGAAATGTACCAGAAAATAATTGCTGATTGAATTAAATTGTTGTTTAGAGAATAACAAGTGCTTGGTTAGCTGATTTTAATTTAGATCTGAAACCTTAACACTTACTTTAGAGTGATGTTGGAGACGTGTCATGGTAGGGGGATTCTAACAATTAACTGAGATCAAATCTCAGCCCCTACTTACATTGTCAAGTCAATGACTGGCAATGAGAATTGACTGATTCCCTGCAGACCAAACTCCTGGAGGTACAGATTGGGTTAAGCTCCTGTAGTTTGAGCAACTTAAAGGAAAGTAATACAGCACAAAACATGCACATTTCTTTTCTTTTTTTTTTTTAAATTGAGACAGAGTCTCACTTTGGAAATTCAGTAACCACGGGGCTTTGCCAAATTTCTCAACATTGATTCAAAATCAATCTGATGTCAGAGAGGAAAATAGGTGATAAAACTATGGGCATCATAGCTTACAGCAACCTCCAACTCTTGAGCTGAAGTGATTCTCTTGCCTCAGCCTCCTGAGTTGCTGGGGCTACATGTGCCTGCTACAATGCCCAGCTATTTTTTTTTTCTTCTTTTACCAGGCATGGGCCAGATTCAATTTTAACAGACCCAGGCTGGATTCGATTTACCAGCCCTGGTGCATGTGGCTGGTGCCCTAATCACTAAGTTATCGGCGCCCAGCTGAAAACTGGTACATTTCTAGAGGAGAAACGGTTTGGTAAGGTAGATACATGTTAGATAAGTACCCAACCAGTTATCTACAAAGCTTGAGAAATGTGTTTGTGCCTCAGTTTCCCATTTGTGTCATGCAAAGGGAAGCCTATTCTGCTCTAGATAGGAGTTTATTATTCAGTCAACATGTGAGTGTATTTTTGGTTAGACTTTTGGTTCTTTAGGGCAGAAGAATAAATTCTAATTTTCTTTCTTTAGTAACATGGACCTAGATATACTGCAAGCCTTCCAGAGGGAAATCACCTGTGCCATCTGCCTGCACTACCTTATAGACCCAGTCACCATAGGCTGTGGACACAGCTTTTGCAGGCCCTGCCTTTCTCTCTCCTGGGAAGGAGCCCCAAATCCTGCCCCCTGCCCAGAGTGCAGAGAACCATCACAGCAGAGAAAGTTCAAAACCAATATTGTTCTGAAGAATCTGGTGTCCATTGCCAGAAAAGCCAGTCTCTGGCAATTCCTGAGCTCTGAGGAACAAATGTGTGGAACCCACAAGGAGAAGAACAAGATGTTCTGTGAAGTGGACAGGAGCCTGCTGTGATCGCTCTGCTCTCCCAGGAGCACGGGGCTCACAGACACTGTCCCGTTGAAGGGGCAGCTGCGGACCAGCGGGTAAGGGATGCTTCTGAGATCACGTTGAGAGCTGGAGGGTGGTAGAATTAAAGAGGGTAGAAGGAAGATGAAGATCATGAGGAAGAGTTTTCTATTCTTTACCATGCCTAACATGTACTGGTATATGCCTAACAGCTATACATATAGCCGCCTCCATGAGGTTAGCATTCCAATAGAAGGAGATAATGTGAATTGATTATTGTTTTCATTAAGAGGATTATGTAGACATCAACAGAAAGCTCTCATGTTCAGAGATCATTGACTATGAAAACTATGTAAAGAAAATTTTGTATTGGAAACACATTTACCAAAACTTGACAAACATGTTAGCTTTAAGTACATTGGAATGGGCATTTGAAAAGCAGTTGTAGATGGACATCATGCGGCAGGATGCTTACCTGAAACTTCCCCAAATATATCAAATATTTATTTGTTTTGCCTTGATAGTGGTTACATTACATGTGGGCTGCAGTCTGAAATCTTCTAATATAGAAAGTTATGCAGAGTAAAAGTACAAAATAATCCTGCCGCTCTTCCCAACATACTTTTATTGAACGTTCCTTGACTCTCTGCATCAGTCGGGTCAGAATTCTATACTGTTTGTTTTTCTACTGCTCACATTTGTATCTTTCTGGCAGGCTAAACTCAAAAAGCAAATGAGATCTTTATGGGACAAGATCCAGGAAAATCTTGAGAGAAAACCTGAGAGAGGAACAAATAATGATTAACCATTGGATTGTAAGTACAGGAAATGTTTCCATCAGATTTGGCTTGGGACAGACATGCTACAACATTAGCCATTAAACCCGTGACCTGAAACCATGAGTTCTTACATTCAATGAATTGATAGGTTTATGGGAAAAATGAAGGTTGTCTTAAAGACACATACATAGGGAAGATGAGAAATTTTAGCCAAATGTAGCTTCATATGCAAAACATTTGTTACAAAATTTTATAATACATTTCTCTATGTGTAGATACATATATGTATAAATTAAGTCATATAAAATATAAAAATATAAAATATAATATGAATATATGAATTTTGCTTATATGGTGACCTTTGGGACACCCTGCTGTTGGGCTTTTCAATGGAGGGTCACATTTTTCTGAAGATTTCTAGACCCTAAGTTAAGAACAACCACAAAAATTACCCAAAGAGAGGTGGAGGAGGCACACACACAGGGTTTGAGGAAATTCAGTAACCACCGAGCTTTCCCAAATTCCCCAAAATTGATTTAAAATCAATGTAATTTCAGAGAGGAAAATGGGTGATAAAAATTCCATGGGTGCCTCAGGCAAAGATTTATGTGGGAGATGAATTCTAGAAAATACAGAGTATGTAATTGCGTATTGTAAGCCTTTCATTGGGGATGGAAAAGCATGAACAGCAATTTTAGAAGTGTGCCTGCCATGGTTAAAACGGTTTGCACAGAAGCTAGACAGTGATACTGGTAGGAGAACATAGAACATGTGGAGAGATTGACAAAGAAGGACAGAACAAAGCAAAAATACTCAGCGGACTTAGAAAACAAATACGTGATTATTGGGAGGAGACGCAATGAAATTAGAATTCCTGTTTTTAAAATGGCTGGCCATATGAGGCCCAAGGTCATATTTAGGAGCACCATGGAAATTAGGAGAATAGACATCTTTTTAAGGGGTTAGGTTCAGAAATTTTAGATATGTTGTTCTTGTCTGATGGCTTCTAATCCTATATGTAATATACAATATTTCTTCTAATTTAAACAATCAGGTTGAAGAGTGGGGAGACTAATGAGTTAAACAGATCACAATAGCTCATACAAAGTTTTAATAAGAAACCTTAAATTTCAACTGTTTGAAGGTTGGATTTCAGATTTGAGAGGATATGTATTGAAGAAAGTAACTGGGGAAGGTGACACTCCAGTGCCTGTATATTTTTAGAGATGAGGTCTTGCTCTGCCTCAGGCAGGTCTTGAACTGGAGACCTCCAGAAATCCACCCACTCAGAGTGCTGGGATTACAGGTGTAAGCCACACACCCAGCCTCAATGGGTATATAAAGACCAGAGATATAAAATCAAAGAGCATAGCTATGAATGCCATCAATTTTAGGAATCATTCATTAAAACTTTGTTATATTTCCCCCAACCAATATTACCTTTACATGCCAAAATCTACAACCGGGATCAGTATGGTAAAATTTTATCTAATTATCATTGCTTAATCAAATACCAAGGAATAAATAATTGAAAAAGATTGCGTATCCCATAAAATTTTGGTATCTTTTTCTCAGAATTTTACACTGAATAATTAACTAGACATTTATGTTAAAAGGTATAATTGTTAATATACTCATGGATGCTTTATTGAAAGTATTTTAATTTATTCAAAAGTGAATATTGATGTAATTCAGTTCTCAAATTACTGGATGCTATACTTTTATTCGTAATCTTTACTTGAAAAATATGTGATCTGCCTCAAGCCTATGACAGGCTATTTAGTATGATTGTAAATATGATTAGTATCAATTTTATCCAAGAATGTTTAGTACTAAATGTAAACTCCACTAAGAAAATCTAAAGAAATACTTTGTCGAGGGTGGTGGTTTGAATCATAAGATGATGCTACATCTAGGCACACGTTGTGTAATCAGGGCACTTATCTTGTGTATTGAAGAGAAAAACATTCTAAATTTTTAAAATATATTACTTCAATTGTTTCTTAGGTAGCAAAAAACAGGACAGTGTAAATAATACTGACATATCTTTATAGTAAAATGAATAAAAGTCTTGATATTTTATATCAATATTTGATATGATAGAGGACATAGAAAGCTTGAATGGTAATTGATGTGATAGGAGCAGAAATAAAAACACCTTTATCGATAGGACAGAAAAATAAAAATAATGCCCATATCTTTACCAATATCAGAGGTGACTAAAGATGACTCTTGTCAAAAGGTCACATAACAGTGAAAATCAATGTGCTCCAAATAGCCTCCATCTTTTTTTTTTGTGTGTGTGTGGAGACAGAGTCTCACTGTACCGCCCTCAGGTAGAGTGCCGTGGTGTCACACAGCTCACAGCAACCTCTAACTCTTGGGCTTACGCGATTCTCTTGCCTCAGCCTCCCGAGTAGCTGGGACTACAGGCGCCCACCACAACGCCCGGCTATTTTTTTTTGTTGTTGTTGTTGCAGTTTTGCTGGGGCTGGGTTTGAACCCGCCACCTTCGGCATATGGGGCCGGCGCCCTACTCACTGAGCCACAGGCGCCGCCCCAATAGCCTCCATCTTTAAAGAAAGAATAACTAAGGTTACTATGAGAAATAATGCTTCCTGAGTTTTCGTGACCAAGGAGCACATGGTGGATTTAAAAATGATTTATTTAGGCTGTGGGCTAATAAACTGGTCATGATTAACAAAGAAAAAAAAAGGAAGGAAGAAAAGAAATAAAGAGATGAATTGTGGATTGTGACAGCTGGACAATATGAATTTAAGCTGTGCACTGCTAATGGGTGAAGGGCAAGAGCCAAAGAGAAACAGGCGAGGTGTGCATGCAAGTTAAGGTGGCCTGGAATGTGACATGAGTAACCCATTTCTATGTGTTTATTGCACTACAGTAAAAGGAAGCTGGTGCAAAAATAGAATGAGAAAAAAATATCAAGCAAAAGGTCTCCATTAGAATTGGAATCATTCTTAGGGAGCTTGTCAATGCATGGAATCGTGCAGAACTGTGAATGTGTTCAGTACCTCTGAGCTCTTATTAAATGCAATTAGTGATGCTGACGTTTCATTTTAAAATATATTTCCTGTAAAATTTTGAAACATTGGACTTCATATAATGGGAATTTCAATTGAAATTATCATAAAAATGCATGAATAAATTAATAAATGCAGACCGCATTTTATAAACAAAGAAAGTCAGTGGTTAAGGAGGCAGGACCTAGAGCCCAGCGGCACATCTAAGGCTAAGGCAGGTGTGCTAAGCCTGAGGCAGAGTGGCAGATTAGGTGTAACAGGAAACTAGGAGTGAAAGGCACAGAATTCCTAGTAGGAAGTCACGTTCTCACAGGCATATTTAGCTTAAGTGCTCAGGAGCTAGCCTACAGTAACATGGGCAGGGTGATCACCATTTCTCTAGGTCTCAGATCCTTCTGAGAAAGCAGGAAGGGAAATGTAGGGAAGTTTATTGCTATGGAATTATAGCTCCAGAATTCCATGTGCCATGAAATGTAACCAGGGAGCGGTAGGCATGGCCTCCTCCTCTACAGTCTCTGAAGTGGAAGGAATCTGCCCACTGTGATTAGATCCTTCTTTCTGCTTCATTTTTATGGGTAGCTTGTGAATTGATACAGTTCTGCCAGAACTGCCTTCTTGGTTGTCTTGGCCTATTTATTCCACTGACCATCCAGGTAGACATTCATATCTCAGAGATAATTTATTTGTAAAATAGATGTTGACTGAACTATTGTCTTCTTTCCACAGTGGAGATTTCTTTCCACAATGAAGTAAGCAATCAGCACATCAGGCTGTTTGACGATTTGAGAGACTTCACATTTAGATCTCACAGTCAAGATCAGTCTTTGAATCCTGAGAAATCTATTTTGCTGCTTCGGGAGACCAGGTCTTCACTGCTGGGAAGTATTACTGGGAGCTGGATGTGGACGACTCTGGGGACTGGGCTCTAGGGGTCTCTAGAGATTACCCAATACTCAGACTTGGCACAATGCTTGTATCTGGGGACATGTTTCTTCTTGCATGTGTGAGGCAGGATAATCAGTACACTCTCTGGACAACCTCCCCAGCGATTCCTCAGTTTGTAGAGAAACCTGTGGGCCGGGTTGGTATGTATCTTGATTTGCGGAGTGGGAGTGTGAGTTTTGTGAACGTTGCCAAGAGTTCCCTCATATGGAAGTGCCGCGCTGGCTCCTTGTGTTTCCCTGTCAGGCCTTTCGTTATCACTGGACACAAATGAGCAGGGATGAGGCAGGAACTTGACTGTAGGTCTGGGACCTCCATGTGCTGGGGAGCCCTTCTCCGCTGAAGAAAATCAACCCTACTTTATTGTCTTGAAGGTTTTGTACTGTCATGGAATCTCATTTTATTGTTATTCGGTAAAACAGTATAAAACACAAAATTCTGTTGTCCCGTTTTCTTTCAAGAAAATCATCTCTTGTGGTTTGCTATCTAAACGTGCACTGCACTCAGCTTGCTCACGTGCTTTGTGAGCTCCCTGTGGTTCTGAAAATCTCTGGGTGTGTGATTCCACCTTAATGAACACAGTTTCTAAATTCTGGACAGACCTGGTTAGCCACACTGGTCCTATCAGCCTGATATTAACTCCTGTCCGTCTATCAAATTCTATACATCAGTCCACCTTAGGAGAAAAAATTATTTCACAGTGAAACTTCGACTGACCCTCAGAGGGAGGACAGTCTTTCTGTATATAAACACAGAAGAGGTGGTCATTTTTCAATAGTGTAAATTAGAAGACATACAGGTTGTATCTCCTATTCAGACCCCATTCTCAGCAGGTAACATACTGTGCAGGACATAGTGAGTACTTACGAATATTTGATGAGTGAATAGGTGTAGGTGAATAAAGGTATAAGCAAGCTGCCTCCAACAGTGTGAGTTCACAGTGTGCTGTTCCATCATCTCTGCTAGTGGTCACATAGAGTACAATTCCTCAGGGAATTACATCATTACAAGAAAAAGGTTATTTCAGACAAAACGTGGTTCCCAAAGTTTGTAGATACTGATCAAGAATATTAATCAAAACCAAAAGTAAATTAAAAATTGCTATAAAGCACATGCAGTGCTAAAATACAGTGTAACCAGTCAGTTAGAAAATGCTAAGGACAACCTGGATTGAATAAATGTTTGTGGCTAGTGGTTTGCTGCCAGCTCCAGCAGAATCGGTATCACCTGGAACTTGTTGGAAATGGAAATTCGGGGCTCCTCCCAAGACCACTTGAATGAGACACTCAATGGGTGAGGACAGCCATCCATGGTTTAGCAAATCTTCCAGAGGATCGTAATGAACAACAATGATTTGAGAAACACTGATTTGGCTGATGTACAGAGGCAAATCTCAGCACGTTTCTTCCACCCGAGGACCTAGGTATCCATCGAGTCGATTTGATTCTATATAAGTGATCGTGTATTTCTCAGTGAAAAGAATATAATAGGAGGGGTGGCACCTGTGGCTCAGTGAGTAGGGCACCAGCCCCATATAGCTGAGGGTGGCGGGTTCAAACCTGGCCCAGCCAAACTGCAACAAATATAGCCGGGCATTCTGGCAGGCGCCAGTAGTCCCAGCTACTGGGAGGCTGAGGCAAGAGAATCACCTCAGCCCAGGAGCCAAAGGTTGCTGTGATCTGTGACGCCAAGCACTCTACAGAGGGCAATGGAGTAAACTCTGTCTCAAAAAAAAAAAAAAAAAAAAATATATATATATATATATAAAATAGGCGAGATGAAGTTTTCTGAGGGAGAATTTTGGGGGAATCAGAAAATAAGTCCATCATTTTCAGTGAAAGATTATGTTCATGGAACATCCACATGGTCTTTTATATTTTGAGTCATTCACTTCATATAATAAAGGGAAAATCTCCTTTCTTTAGTTTAGAAAATACAGGAAAAACACAGTATCCGAAACAGTCCTGGTATAAGCAGAACAATGAATTCGTGAGTTCCATCTATTTTCTTAAATATTAGTTGGACAAGACATTGCAATCAAATATTCATTTCTGTCATACTTAGAATTCTTCCTTCCTTCTTTCCTTCCTTCCTTCCTTCTTTCATACTTCCAGTAGAGATGACGGTCTAACTATGTTTGCCTAGGCTTGTCTAGAATTTCTGGACTCAAGCAATTCTCCTGCCTTGGCCTCCCACAGGGAGGGATTACAGGTGTGAGCCACCATCCTTAGCCAGTTGGTTGCATTTTCTTACCTCTCTGAAAAATACCATTGAATGATGACCAGACTCCAATGGCTTTCTTTATGCATATAAATGTTGTACATGATGTGAGTAGCAGCAATGCTAGAGCAGTGTTCTTTTACGAGTGAAAATATCAAATATGTATTCTGAAATATCAGTGGCAGATGCTATAGTCTCCAAGTGCTGTACCAATTAAGCCATGGTCCCTTGGTGTGGGGATGGAGAATGAAGACCCCAGAAACCACAGAGAAAGGCTCAGGCTCAGCTGATGCGTGAGTGCTGGCTTATGACTGACCTGTCAGGTACTGCAAGTGGATCACAGCAAATATGCTGAGATACTGACCTGATAGCCTCAAAAATCACCTTAGATGAATCAACTTAGTTCAAAGTGAAGGGCAAGTTTAGAGTTTTAAAAACGTGAATAGGTGTCTATCATTTTAGCCTTATGTTAGAAAGACATTTCTAAATAAAGAAACAAAACTTACATAATAAATAATGCAAATGATGATTAATTTAACATGACTTGGAAAAATAAGAAAGTCTTTAAGACACAAAAATTGAAGAGAAATGCTGGGGAAAATATTATAACACAAAAAATGTGTAACAAAGTATAAATATCCAGAACATATAGCCTGCAGACTGACAGTATAAAGATATACGGTCTCCTCTCCTAGGTATAACAGTCTACAGTAATGAGTTCACAGGAAAAATGTCTGAAATACATGTAAAAAGATGCTCCAACCCACCTGCAATCAGATAAATAAAACCATGAAATAAAAAATTACTTCCTTTAGATAAATATTGAAAAAATAGAAAGGTTTGGTGACACGTGGAGAACCCCAGAATATGTCACGATATGGGAGTTACGTTTTGTAGAAATCTCTTAGAGCCTAATCCAAGCGTCCTCAAACTTTTTAAACAGGGGGCCAATTCTCTGTCCCTCAGACCGTTGGAGGGCCGGACTATAGTTTAAAAAAAAAAAAAAACAACTATGAACAAATTCCTATGCACACTGCACATATCTTTTTTTGAAGTAAAAAACAAAATGGGAACAAATACAATTCACACTGCTTCATGTGGCCCATGGGCCGCAGTTTGAGGACGCCTGGTCTAATCTCTAGTAATGCTCATTGTATGCAATTAGACTCCCAATTAATCCTCTAAACTAGATTATGTGTGCCAGGTACAAATTTATTCTAACAAAATTAACAGTCATGGGAGGAATAACAAGTCTAAAAACGAAAACCAGAGATCCATATCAATTTCCCCAGTGCTGAAATTGATGAACAAACCATAGTACAATCCTATTAAAGAAAACAGTGTGTAGTGACAGTTACCAAACTACAGTTACCTGCTACAAATTGGATAAATCGAAAAACCAAAATCTTGATTTAACAAAAACAGAAACAGTAGAATAAATGGAGTATGATGTTTCAATAATTTTAAAACATGCAAAACTGCACAACTGTACAGTCTAACATTGAGGGTTAGCAGTGCAGATGGTGAGAGATGAAGGTGAGCAAACGTGTGGTACAGGATGAGCCCCCTGAAAGCTGATGCCCTGGGCAGGAGGGCCATGGGCCAGGGAAGAGGCACACTCTGGACCTGAGAGATAAGGATATTTTATTTTTGAATGTGTGGAGAATACAGGTGTCTGACATGCTAGACCTGAGAGATAAGAACCACAGTGTCTGACAACCTGTTTTTTATAAATAAAATTTACGTATTTCATAATTATTTTGTATTTATTAAATATGAAATCAAAATTAGCAACCCTATATTCAATGAATATAACCACAATAAACCACATAAACCAAAGTATGGTCCTGGCACACTGGTGTTCCCTCTCTGCTCCTGGTTCTGCTAATGCTACAAACAAGATTTTTTTTTTTGAGTTATTAAAAGACTCTCTACTCCTGGGAATTGCCAGGCAAGGAGGGTCATGACTGGACCATATACTTCTTGTGTTAGAAGAGCAAAGGTGAAAAATTATAAACAAACATGAAAAAATATGCTTCAATCTTCATTAATTTTCCTACAGTCCCTGCAGCACAAAATATATCCTCACGATGTTTTATGTGTTTGCTTCTCAGTTTGATTGAAGACACCCAAGCAATGACAGAGGACGGCTCTCAGTGCCGACCTGTGACCTCTCCCACACCACCCTCCCTCTCACTGTCACTTCGGACTCTGGAGAAGCAAGGGAGACAGGAAAGAAGCAATTCATATTAACTAGGGAATCGTAGAAAGAAATACAGTTACTTAAAAGGAGAAACTAAAGAAAAAAAGGGCCGATTTCTTTTCTATCTGTTTCCACTGCAACCTTCTTAAAAAGTAGAAACAAAAGTGTGACAGCCCATAAGCGTTAGAGCCATTATTATAATCACATGGGCAAAAACGTGCACTGCATTCACACTAGACGGTGCCAAAAAGATTGAATGAAGTGCAAAGAATCTCACTGGAAACAGAAAGACAGTGTAGGGAAAGCAGTGAACACGGGGGTCTCAGCAGAGCTTATTTGGCCTGGAGCACACACAGCCCCCCAGCAGGTGAGCTGGAGGAGCCCATCTCTGCCGCCCAGGGGAGCACACACCTTGCAGTGTGGGTGCAGAGCCGCACTTACCTGCCACCCACCTCCAGTTTATGACCAGCCTCAGGTGTGAAGTGCCGTGGGCGCGGCCGACCCAAACTGCTCATTTCCTGCCTCTCACAGGATGGCAGTCGGCTCCCATCACCACCGCCTTGCACACTGTTTAATATCAGTGTGTCATTGATAAGAAACCACTAAGAGAAAATCGGCTTAACTGCACAGAGTTCTTTATAAATATGAAACCAAATTTCTAAATTATAAGAATAATGATATTTCAACAGGAAAAAAATACTGTTTTAGAAAATAGCATCTGAAAACCAACACATCTGGAGAAACTGCCTTTTCTGACTGTGCTTCATGGTCACCCCTCTATAAACACAAACACCAGGGAACTTGTCTGTGTGGAACCTAAAACTGCCAGAAAGGTGGGGGGAATGATGTTCTAAGTACATCTGACAGATAATAGCTAAAAACAGGATCAGAATTTACAGACCACACAATGTTCAGTGCATTGACTGGCCCACTGAAAACTAAGTGCCTAGGATAAATAAGTGACCGTTACACTCGCGAAAGAAGCGCAGGGCGTCTGGCATAATCATAATGTCTGTTTAATGGAACAGAACTACCACGGCACAGAGTTACACTGGGCCGGAGGCCCTGGGGCACTACTGACACCTGGTCATGTCTGTTTAACGGAACAGAGCTACCACCGCACAGAGTTACACTGGGCCGGAGGCCTGGGGGCACTGCTGACACCTGGTCATGTCTGTTTAAGGGAACAGAGCTACCACCGCCCACAGTTACACTGGGCCGGAGGCCCTGGGGCACTGCTGACACCTGGTCATGTCTGTTTAACGGAACAGAGCTACCACCGCACAGAGTTACACTGGGCCGGAGGCCTGGGGGCACTGCTGACACCTGGTCATGTCTGTTTAAGGGAACAGAGCTACCACCGCCCACAGTTACACTGGGCCGGAGGCCCGGGGGCACTGCTGACACCTGGTCATGTCTGTTTAAGGGAACGGAGCTACCACCGCACAGAGTTACACTGGGCCGGAGGCCCTGGGGCACTGCTGACACCTGGTCATGTCTGTTTAAGGGAACGGAGCTACCACCGCACAGAGTTACACTGGGCCGGAGTCCCTGGGCACTGCTGACACCTGGTCATGTCTGTTTAACGGAACTGAGCTACCACCGCACAGAGTTACACTGAGCCGGAGGCCCGGGGGCACTGCTGACACCTGGTCTGGAGCCCATTGGTTCCACTTCTTCATCAGATTTCTAACCAATCAGACAGGGTCTGTAAGAGTCAAATTAGTCGAGGCTCTGGACTTGAAAGTGGAGTGTGTTGATGCTTCACTGAGGGGTGTGTGAACTGGAGAGCAGTGGTCCCATCAGCACCCCATTAGTACAGCGCCCATAATCCCTCTATCTCCTCTAGATCCTGGACAGACACACATTTTGATGGGTCCCACCTCTGTACTGTTTTTTGGCCTCAGTCTCAAGGGAGTGGTTTTCAGTGCCTCCCTCACCCCCAGCAATTACCCCAGCCCCATGTGTGGCCATGCACTGCCACATGTATGCCTCCAGGACCCCATCACGTTTCAGTCGGGGATGTCATACACTAGAGAACAGAATGAGAAGTATGCAGGGGCCTCTCAGAACCTCAGTACCTCCCACTTGGAGAAGGGCATAAACAGAACACCTTCCAGGCAGACGGGTCAGGAAAAGTTAGGAAGGGGCTGAGTCCAGGGCTCAGCCAATGGGAGGGGACAATGCAGGCTGGGCCTGGAGAAGGCAGTGCACCTCTGTGCCTTCGGAGTCTGGCCTCATGGGACTAGCTTTTATGGGCAGCATAGGGCTGTGGGTGGGCAGGTACCAGATGGCTGGACCACAGGTCAGTGTGGCAAGAGCCTGGTACTGGGGATTGACAGTGTGGAAAGGACCACCCTGAGTCAGCTGTGACCAGCCCCAGCTGAGCATGGAGATGAGGAAAAGGATACATGGGGCCCCAGAAGGGCACTGGCCAGCCTGCTTCTTACTCTCCACCCTCATGCAGAGGCATTAACACAGCACAGGGCAGGCAGGTACCCACGAGGCCTCAGGCCCCATCACTCTGGGGAGCAGTTCCCATGGGTGACATGATGGGCCTTGGTACTTGGCGGATACATGTGGTTCAGTTTCTGGAAAATACAGGCTTCCGAGGACCTCAGAGTGGGAGGCCCTGGGCAGGACTGGGGAGCCTAGGCGAGAGGCACCAAGCAAATCAGGGGTGTGGTAGGAGCACTGGCCAAGCTGTACACCCTGTCTCCATGGTCCAGCCCTCTGCAGACAGGCCTTCCCTTGGAAAGCCACCCACCCTGGCTTCTGAGCCCTTCCATGTCCACATTAGGCACCCTCCGTCCCCTCATGGGTCAGGTCCCCTGCTAACCTACCCTGAGGGCAGCAGCCTTTTGGGGGGGGTGTGGGGGAGGCAGCTTCTAACTTGAGATTCCCCAAACCCACGATGGAGCCAAGCTGTCCTTTGGAATGGTAGACGCTTATTTATGTAAAATAATAATAAATGTTACACAACTGTCAGAATAAAAAAATACCTTTTCTGAGGGGGACAGGAGGAGATTAGCACCATTAGGGCACAGGGGCCCATGGTGGGCACTGAAGTCTGTGCGTCAAACAGTTGGTCTGTGGGTCCTGGTGCTGGTTCAGGCTGGGGTTCGGGTCAGCGGCGGGCAACCCGCTGCTGGCCCCGGGAGGGGGCACTGTGTCCGGGCAGGGGGCACGTGTGACAGCACTGGGTGCGGACGGTGGGCAGCTGGCAGCGGCCCAGGAGGCGCAGGGTCTCACAGAACCCGAAGGACAGACGGTCACACTCACAACCTGCGAGGGAGGCAGGAGCAGGTGGGACAGGGATGCACGGCCCTAGAGTCTGGCTCCCCACAACCTCACAGAGGCCTCAACAGCCCCTCAAGGGCAGAGGGCCCTCCGTTCCTGGAGGGGCTCTTCTAAACCAGGAATTGCAAACCTGTCCCACCTCTCTTAGGCCTCTGGGCTCATGTTTCTGGAGAAAAGGCCCTGAGATATCCCACCACCACCACCCCAGCCACCTCACATGCCCATGAGAAGAGAAGAAGCCAGCCCAGACAGTGCAGAGTAGGTCTCAACCCTGGCCATCTAAGCCATCAGCAGGGACTGGGACTGAGCCAGGTCTGCTGGGATGGAGGGAGGCTGCAGGCCACTTGGCAGGGATAGAGGCCTGGCTGGGCCCTCCTGCCCCATGTCTATTTGGGGAAAAGGCTTGCTGCCAGCCTCCTGGCTTTGTTCCCAATGATGATGCTGCTGCTGCTGACAGCCCCCAGCTGCTGCCCAGGCCATGCTCACTCCAGCAGACCTCCTGGGGCAGGGAACAGGAGGGCAATAGCCAGCCCTGAGCCTACACATCCCCTGGGCCCTGCAGAGGGCACGAGGGAGCAGCAGGCTCCTCAGCCCCGCCTGGCGGCAGCTCCCAAATACATAGCTGCAAACCTGCCTCCCAGTGACACGGGCCACCTGGGACAAGCCACTTCACCTCTTAGGCCTCAGCTCCCTCCTGTTGATAATCCCATCTCCCAGGGCAGACAGATGCTGTGTCAGCTGCCCTGCCATGGTGACCATACATCCTGGAGTTTCCAGGCTTTGTGCATGTCCTGCCACAGACCATCTAAACACTCTGGGAATTCTAGGGCCTCAGGGTCCAAGATCCCTCTCCGGATGCCCCTCCACCATTCACCAGTGGCAGAAATCCTGTCACCGTGGACAGTTCATAGTGCTGTCCAAACTCCTTACATGCCCTCCCTGTAGCCCAGCCCAGGACCTCTTGGCCAGGCCCGTCCTTTGTTCTAGGCCTGGGGGCCCTCAGTTCCTGTGCTGAGCCTCACCGCCTGTGTCAACCACTTTGGATCTATAACTACCTAAGCCCTAGCCTTGAAGGCAAGAACAGTAGGCCCAGCACTAGGGCACGGTGGGGGCATTTCCACCAGGCCTTGAGGTAACGGGATGGGAGGCAGGGGTACAAGGTGCAGCAGTGGCCACTCTGGGCCTGAGCCAGTGCTGCAGGAGAGAACACTTGCAAGGGCCAGGGGATGGGCAGGCAGGTGGGCAGGGGACGGATAGCCCCTAGAGACAGGCTCTTCACAAACAGTGCTGAGCCTCTGGGTGCCCTAGACTGGAAGATGCCAATAGTGCGATGGGGGACAGTGGTGACTGTGAGGGGGGTACCCATGCAACACTGGGTTCTACATAGACAGACCTTGATTCTGCAGTGATGGGGGTTACAGGAGGCAATGAGGGCGCAAAAGGAAATGGAGCCCAAGGCCACAGCGGTTGTGTGACCCAAGGCCAGCCCAGGTGTGATCCAGGGCCATGCAGTTTCCTGCAAACAGCACTGCTGGGGTGGCCGGGCCAGACGAAGTGTGTGTGTATAGGGGGTGTCCAGAGACACCTCCAGCTCAGGCCTTTCTGCCAGGAGGTCCCAGCTGGCCCGGAAGCCACCGGCAGCTGGGAGCTAGCAAGACCCTGGGAGGGGCCCCTTCCTGCAGCTCCACTGTTCACCTCCAACCATCCTCCTCTGGCCAGGAATGGACAGGTCAGAGCTGGGGATGGGGTCTTAGCCAGGCCCAGCCCTCACACAGCCTTGGGGCCATCTCTAGTTTCACTATGGGGACACTAAGACCCAGAGGGAAAGAAAGCTTACACAAGGTCACACAACCACCAGGGGCCAAGGCCTGTCCTTATGCTCCCAAAAGGCTAAAGACAGCTGCCTGCAGGACACCCAGGTAGCTGAATTTCCCTCTGCTGACTCCTGGCACAGCCCCAGCTTCTGCACGGTGTCCTATGCCTTATATTGCAACATGGGCCAGCAAGTGCCATTGGGGTGATGGTGTCTCCCCACTTCCCCGTGTCCTTCCCAACCCACCATAACCCTGGGAGGGGGCACTCACGTGGAGGCTCAACCAGCTCACGGTCCTCGGTGCCACATGGCCGGGAGCTCTCAGGCCAGACCTCCTGGCCACACTGGTCACTGTCTTCCTCAGGCAGCCCTGTCTGGGTGTTGACACACTTGACCAGGTGCCGCTGGATGCCACCGCCACAGAGGGCTGAGCACTGCACAGAGTGGGCAAAGGAGTGAGTGTCCCACATGTCCCCCACCATGGGGAATCAGGCATCCTCAGGGGCAGTGCCACTCCTCTAAGAAGCTGTCCTTGAGCCCTGTTCCTGACTGGCCTCCCAGCCCCAGCTCTCTGCCTCCATGGAAGGCCCAGTCCTGCTCCCAGGGCCCACTGGTCACTGCCACCCCCTTTACTGCACAGTCTGCTCCTGCAGAGGGGTAGACATAGGGACAAGGGCAGCCCTCAGGGTCAAGCTCCTCACACAGGACATGCCTGATGAATCTGGGCAGGGGCCCTAGATGGAACCTGGATGCACCAGTGGGCAGAGACTTGGGTGGGACCCCTTGTGCCCAAGGGACACAGGGGAGGTGGTAGAAATTTTTTATTCTTTTCAACTAGGGTCTGATATTTTTAAAAAGCCTTAAAAGTAAGTTTAATCTGCCAGTGTTTTGCCAAGCCTTTACTTCACTGTGTTACTTTATTAATCCTTGCAACCCTCCCATCCCATTCTACAGATGAGAAAACAGTGGCCTGGCAAGGCCAAGCAACCTGCCCAGGGTCACTCTTGGGCCTGGGTCAGGGCCAGACCTGTGATTCTTGATCCGCTCAGCAATAAACAGGCCTGGCAGGAAGGTCCTGCCCACCTGAAGCCCCTTTGCCAGTTCACCATTCCTGCCTCAGGAAGAGATGTACCAGCTGAGGCAGGGCTGGGCCCGACAGCGCCGGTGGGCAGGTGGCTTGGCAGGCCCTGGCTGGCAGTGGAAGGGCCGCAGTGGCCGGAGGTCCCGTGTGTCCACACACTGTACATCCCGCACTGAGGATCCTCCACCACAGCTGCGGGAGCACTGTAGACCAAGGGACACATGTGACACACCCTGTGTGCATGCCACACACACCACAGCCAATCCCCCTCCCCCACCCAGGAGAATCCCTGAAAAGCCCCAGGGAGAGGCTGGCTCAGGCAACAGGTGGGATAGGACAAAAGGAAAAGACAAGCAAAGGACAGCTGGTGAAAGAAGTCTAGAGGAGGCCGAAAAATGCAGAGAAACACACCAGGCCAAACAAAGATGAAACAGTTCCCAAGAGATTAGGAATCAAATACGATCTGGTGCAAAGTCGTCCCCTGCCACGGAGAACACAGGTCACAGGGACGTAGGGCTCCACCCTGCCCAGGGCTGCCCGCCTAGCTCCATCCTCACACACCCACCTTACTCCAGTTGCCTGGGTGCCAGGCGGCACCGGGCCGCAGGTGGCAACGGCGGGCAGGCTGGGGCCGGCCAGCGGGAATGCAGTCCTCCTCCCGGCCTGAGCTACAGCGCAGAGGCCTCCAGGCAGCGCCCAGGACGCAGGTGGTAGAGCACTGCAGGGTGCAAAGGCTGTGAGGGCCACGTCCCCTCCAGGCCTTCCTCACCAGCCAAGCCAGGGCCCTTTTTTAGGACCTTTGTTCCTTATCTGTGAATTGGACTCTTCCACCCACCTCCCAAGGACACCGTGAGAATAAAAAACGAAATCCTCCCAGCAACTAAGTGTCCCTAGGGACCCTGTAGCACCAGCTATCCTGATTGCTCCCCACATGTGGTAGGCAAGGAAGTCTGGGTTGTAGTCCCAGACACCAAACTGCTGGGTAACCCAGAGGCACAACCAGCCCTAGTGGCCTCAGCCTGCCCCACCCAGCTCCAAACAGAAGGGGCTGAGTTTTCCCACAGAGACAATCTGGGGACTCCCTGTCTGACCCTCATGTGTGCCTGCCACTACCTTCCCAAAAGCCCCTGTATCGCCCCTCCCCACTACTCAGAAGGGTAACTGAGGCCTGATGGGCAGATTGGCCCCAGGGGCCTCTGGAGGGCAGAATAGTGAGCTGGACAGTGTTCTTCCCACCTCACCGGGCCTCCACCCACCACGGGCGGCCAGTTCCCTGCCCCCCCAGGAGACAGAATGGCCAGGGCCTGTGTCTTGCTCTGCTCATTTTCAGATGAGGAGGTTGGACTGTTGGAAGTCTAGCACAAACACACAGCCCTCCTGACCTATGCCACTTCCCTGGCTCCAGTTTCCTACTTGCCAGCTGGCATTCCTGGCAGCTACCAGGTCCATGGGAGACCCCTCCTCGGCCAGGCTGGGGTCCAGAGGCTGGGCCTCAGGGGCTCTGCTGCTGTCGGTGATACTGTTCTGATCTAGTGTGGACAGTAGCCCAGAGCTCAGGGTTGCCTCAGGGCTGGGGGACTCAGCCTAGCACAAAGGTCCTGGGCTCAGGGCAGTCAACCAGGGCATGTGCCCTGTGCCAGTCAGGGTTGTCCCAAGGAAGGTCCCCGGTGTTGCCAGAGTCTGTAGGTTCCATAAGCCCAGTCCTGAGGGTGAAGAAGTGGGAGTCCCCAGCCCCAGGGGGCTGTCCCCACTCTTAATCTCTGGTAGACCAGCTGTGGAAGGAAGGAGGTGAAGAGCCACAGTGGGCCACAGCTCATTGTCCACAGGCCCCGGAACACCCTCCAGAGCTGGCTTCCAGGCCACAGTGCCCCCTGTCCACAGCTCTGGCACATCAGGTCTAGGAGAGGAGGGCGTGGGTCCAATGGTAGGCAAAGGGGGCAGCATGGGGCTGGGTCTCGGGGGCAGGAGGGGTACTCTATGGCCCACGGGTTCCTCATCATCCTTGGAAACCTCATTGGTCCTGTCCTGCCATGGAGGGGGCAGCTGGCTCTGGCTGTCCTCCTCTAGTAGGAGCTCATCTTGGCCCCCAGGGGCAGCAGGTGTAGGCATGCCAAGGACTGAAGCAGGAGGCCAGGGCAAGCTGGGGAGCCCAAGGCCCGGGGCCCCCATAGGGGTGCCTTCCTCAGGCAAGAAATTGGCCAAGGGGATCTCAGGGGTCTGCTCCAAGGGTGGGGGCAGAGTGGGGCTGGCTTGCCTGGGCCAAGGGCTAGGGGACTGAGATCCCAGCACTCCTTCCTCCCCAGCCACAGGAGGCTCTGTAGCAGGCATGGGGGTGCCCACAAGGGGCCCTGATGTCCTATGCCCTGTTCCCACTGGGACTATATGGGGCTCCTCGAAGGGATCATAGGACAGATCCTCATGGAAGTTAATGAAATTGTAATCATAGTAGAAGTAATCGACAAACACAGGCCCTGGCAGGTCCAGGTCGTCCTCCTTGATGGCATTGCCCATGCTGGCTGGCTCAGGGGATGAGCGAGGCACAGGGCGTGGGGCCAGGTGGCGTGGGATGAAGTCGACCTCACTGAAGAGCTCATGGCTGGAAGAGCCGCTGCCTGAGCCTTCAGAGCCCAGCATGTCCGGAGGCTGAGGGCAGGGTGGCAGAGGGCAGGTGGCTTCGCTTGCTGGCTGAGCCTCATCACAGGGGACGCCGGTGTCATTGGTGCAGAGGACACTTTGGTGCTGAGTGCCCACCCCGCATGTCACTGAGCACTGCAAAGGAGGCCAGGGTGAGGGGCTTAGGCCAGCAGGGGCCTGCTAGGGGACACTAGGGCAAGGCAGGGTAGTCTGTCCACTGCCCCGTGGCAGAGGCTTCAGCCAGCTCTCTCTGGCTCTTCCCAGCTCAAGACCATGGCTTGTGGCCATGACTTGCCTAGAGCTTCCTGATCCTGGAGGCTTCAGGGTCAGGGGCTGGGTCCTAAGGAACCAGGCAGTAATGACGGCACAAAAGCTGTCTGCCTGCCTGTAGCCCAAGACCAGGTCAGAGCCAGGTGCTGGACTCTCCCACCCTAGCACTCACCTGAGACCAGTTCCCTATGGCCCAGGTGGCTGGACAGGGCACATGGCGGTTGCAAGGGGTTTCGGCGGGGGGCCGGGAAAGGTGTTCACAGGCCAGTGGCTCCAGGGCGCTCTATTCATCCAGCCCCACGCTGCGGATGCAGAGCACAGTCCGGTGGGAGAGGCCCCTAGGCCCACAGGAGCTGGAGCATAGCTGCCACTCACCTGCCCACCACCTGGCAAGGGGCACACGGGTGACATCAGACAGGTGACACTGATAGGCCCACAGCAAGGGCCAGGCCAGGACCACAGGTACTCAGGGTGTAGGCAGAGCCTGGACTCGGTCTGGCGTATGGCTCTTCAGAGCCCCAGGCCCAGGTCAATGGCCTGCCCCCGAAGCCTGGTGAAATGGCACACAGCCTCCTCCATTCTACTACCCTTACCCCAGGGGAGGTGGTCAAGACCTGAGACCAATGTCCACATCCAGGGACCCAAAGAGTAGTGACCAGAGGTATCCAGTCTGGTGCTGGCTATACAGGGGCATTCCAGGTCCTAGATGGGGCAGGGGGCAGCCAGCCCTGGGGGTTTAGCCTGGAGAAGAGGCCAGAAGCCTGGCTGCCACAGGTGCCCATGGCAAGCTCAGGATGCCTGGGAGTCAGGGGCCTGGTGGGGCCTGTGCTTGGGGGTGTCACCTGGCAGGGCAGGGTTCCTCACTGCACTTCCGCTGGTGGTCATCTGGCCGGCCCAGGGGGTCACAGTACTCCTCATCCACGGGCCCCACCTGCCGCTCTGTGCAATACACACTCTGCCTCTGCACACCTGGGAGACATAGGCGTGCAGAGCTGGGACCTGGGCACCCACTGTCCAAGCTGCACTGTATCCAAAGACACCCTCTGCCCAGAACCCTCCCAGAACAGGGCCTCACTGCATATGCCAGGATGAAAGCAGGGCCCTTCCTCCTCCTTACTTCCCTCCCAGGGCTCACCCCTAACCCACCCCTGGCAGGTGGCAGGGTGTGAAGGTTTAATGGGGTGGGTGCCCAGCCCCACCTCTTCCTAGCTGAGAGGCCTTGGGCAGTAAGCATGGCCTCTCTGAACCTTAGTATACTCATCTGTGAAATGGGAGCAACAATAACACCTGCCTCAAAACTGTGGTGTGATCATGCCCGTGCAGGCTCAGCCTATGCCTGGCACATCCTACAAGCTCAGGTTACAGGAGCATGCAAACCCACCCATGGCATCAAGGCCGCTCTATTGTCTACACCCCTCCCGATGCACTCAGAAAAAGTCTGGAGAAAAACCTCAACACCCAGCTGGCCATGCCTCTGCAGCCCTGAAGCCCTGTAGCCCCCCAGTTTTGTGACTGTTCCTGGCCTTCACAGCCTTTTCCAGGGCCCGCCCTAGGTCTTTGCAGACCCTTCACCTGGGATAATCACTTCCATATTGCCCATTGAAGCCCAGTGGCAGGACCACCACTAGCAGGATCTGTCTTCACTCTGCCCCCTGCTCAGGGAGCCCTCCCTGAGCTCCCAGCCCCACATCCACGTCCCTCCTTCCTCCTGCTCAGGGAGCCCTCCCTGAGCTCCCAGCCCCACATCCACGCCCCTCCTTCCTCACCAGCAGGAGGACTCTGACTTTGCCCTGGGCAGTAAGGGGACCTACTGATGCCATGCCCCACTGCAGCTCCTTTGCAACTACAGGGTCTGGGACACAGTCCCAGCGCGGGAGAGAAAGGCCTGAGTCCCTTTCCGGGGACCCCTTCTCTTCTTCTTGCTCCTGTCTGGAGCATCACAAGAGGCAGGGGGAGGACAGCCCAGCAGCAGGGAAGGATGATGTGGTGATGAGCTGAGTGTGAGGGTTAGGTCCCTAAAGGCACCACCAGTCCCGCCAGTGTGGACTGAACACGCTGGCATGCACTTCCTGAGACAAACAGCCCTCATCTGCTCCAGCACTGGGCAGGTTTTAGAACTTACCTCTAAACACATTCCTAATTGGTCTACATTCAAAGCTACCAATTTGCTGAAAGAGAAGCCCTCTAACTTCTGGTGCATCAAAGGTAGTTGTTGGTTTTGACCTCTGTAAATTTAAAGACAGAGAGGAAGACCACAAAGAGGGGGAGAGAGCAGGAATGAGCGGAGACCCAAGGACAGAGCAGGAGACACAGGTACACAGCGACCTGTGTGTGTCAGGGGAAGAGATCAGGGGCAGTGGGAGACTGGGGTCATGAGGGAATATTGTCAGATGGGGGAAGACCAAGGGTCTGGGGAGACTGAGGGCACTATGGGGAGGGAGTAGGACCGTTGGTATACTTTTCTCAAATGGTCAAGGACTAAGTCAGTGTGGGAGGGTCACGGGGGTGAATCTGTAGTTGGGTGGGGACAGCCTTGCCACTGTTCTTCCTCTTGCTCCCTGCAAGCCTCCCCGGGGCAACGGGAGGTGCCTCAGGTTCTAGGCCTCCGGAGGGCAGGGACAGCCTCAACTATGGCTTGGGGGGATGGGTCAAGTGTCCGATGTGGAGCAGAAGTACAGGCATGAGACCAGTCACCAGTGAGTGGGGAGCGCAGAGGGGGAGGACACCAGCAGCTGAGCCCTCACCACATGCCCACACTGTACCTCTTCCTATCTACCCTCCCTGTGGACCTATGAGCTGGGACCATCGCTAGCCCCATTTTACAGATGGGGAACTGAGGCTCAGGGAAGCAAAGTTCCAAACCCATGATGGCCTGACAGATAAGCAGCGTCCCTGCCCGAAGACAAAGCCCTTGCTGGCAGCAGCTATGCCTGCCCCTCTTCTCACCTGTGCCACAAGTGACCGTGCACTTAGTCCAGGGCCCGTAGTACCAGGAGAACTCTGGCGGTGTGGCCTCGCCATGGCCATGGACTTCCCTGTGGATGGTGTACTCATAGCGCACCCCGGGGTTGCTCTCCTGGAACAACAGCTGGGGCGGAAGGCAGGGACCCCATGAGTGCTGGGCAGCCTCACCATCGGCCCTCCCAGTCCTGCCACCTAGGCTGAGCACCCTAAGGGACCTGATCCCAGACAACCCTGGCAACTGGGGCTACACACAGGGCTGCTTAGAGATGAGGAAGCCAGGCCAGAGGTTCCAGCAGTAGGGCTGCCCCAGGGCTCACCCCTCCAGGGTCACACCCTGCCCCAAGGGGCTGGGTCTAGGGACTGCACCTCTGCTCCCTCCACTTGGGCCTCAGGAGCAAGTACCTGGATCCAGACAGCTTCGTTGGTGGGTCCCGGGGACGTGAGGTTCTCCCAGTTGCCCATGCGTGAGTAAGTGAAGGTGGTCCCTGCCACCTGGTAGTCCCCATTCCACTGGATAGTCCAGCCACCATTGAGGAAGTACTTATCTGGGTCCTCACTCTGCAGCGCTAGGAAATTGGCAGCCTCGGCTACCTCCACAACGCGCGCCAGCTGGGATCAGCCCTATGTCCACATACCCTGTGGCCAAGGGTAATGCACAGGTTGTGCCCAAGGCCAGAGGGTTGGCTGCCTCCCCCCTCCTTTGCCTCTCTCTCCACCTGCCACCTGCTGATGCCACTGATTCCACTATTTGAGCTCCCCTAAAACATAGATGCTCAAATCTATCTTAGGTCACCAAAAGCTCACAAAGGTCCCCAAATCCTGCCTCTATGGCTCATACCCCACCACCCCTCTCCTGGGGACCTAAACTAGTCTTATTGTCATAGGCTGGGTTCATCTCCAAACTCTGGGCCAGTAGAACCTTAATAAAGGTTCTGGGCCTCAGGACATGCTCCGCATCCCTGCACTGCTGCTTTTGTCCCTTCGTGGAACGCCCCTTGGGCATCTGATACCACACTAAGCTCTTTAGGTGTGTTAGCTCATGTGTAATAACCCACAGTACAGGTATCCTGTTAGCCCCATTTTACAGATGAGCAAACAGGCACAGAGACATCCTGCTGGGATATGATGCAGCCTCCACACTGCACTGTTATATCCAGGATGAAATCTACGTTTGTTGGCTTGGCAGTCAAGGCCTCCCTTGCAGCACCCAGACAGGGCACATGTTTTCTGATCTCCAGGCTTTGGCACAAGCTCTTTCCTAGGTTGGAATGCCCCTCCCGACCTCGTCTGAGCCCTTTATGATTCAGCTCAACCTCCACCTCATATAGGAAGTCTTCCCTGACTCAGCGCTCTCACAGCCCTCTGGGCCTACCTCCACTGCCTTTGTCACACTAATGGGCTATCATCCTGCCAGGCTGCAAAGTCTTCACCATTGTGTCCCCACCACCCAGCACACAGTCTGGGGCAATGTCTGCAAAACAGGCCTGAGCCCAGGGAGTAGAGCTGGAGGGTTTCTGAAGAGTCACAAGAAGAGAACAACCCCCTAGGGGCAAGGAGTCAGGGAAACACAAGCCTGGCTGGCTCTGCCTGGGGCCCTTAAGACAGCAGGACACCCCATGAGAACAAGTCTCTGCACCTGGGCCAGGGAACCCCTGACTCCTATAAGAATCCAGACCATGCAAGGAGGCTTCCCTTTGCCATCTCTAGCCCTAGTGGGGCCACAGGGCCAAAGGTTGGGGCTTGGGAGAGGCAGGGAAGGGCCACCCAGTTAAGAGAACACCCATCCCCTGCAGTGGTCCCCCTCATACCTAGGCCCTCAGCTTCCTCAAAGGTCCTGCTCACGGTGTGACAGGTAGAGCCGTTGCCATGGCACACACCACAGCGGTCCTCCATGGCGCCCGAGTCAATCTCAAAGTCACAGCCCACATTCTGCAACACACAGGGAGGGAGGCCCTTGTGCTGGACTGAAGCCAGCCTCAGGGGACTGCCCCAGCCTCAGGGGCCTGCCAGGGGCAAGGGGAACCTCCACCTTCTCTTAACTGGGTGGAGCCCTCACCCTGACCTGGGCCCTGCCCTGCCACAGCTGTGTCCTCTGACCCTCAGTTTCCTCAGATGTGACCAAGATCAATCCGTCCCTTAAAAGCGTGTCATGACACTTGTACTAGACTGTTTATTGAAGCTCAATTTACAATCGCCAAAATGTGGAAACAGCCTAAATGCCCACCAACCCAGGAATGGATTAACAAGCTGTGGTATATGTATACCATGGAATACTATTCAGCCATTAAAAAAAATGGAGACTTTACATCCTTCGTATTAACCTGCATGGAAGTGGAAGACATTATTCTTAGTAAAGCATCACAAGAATGGAGAAGCATGAATCTTATGTACTCAATTCTGATATGAGGACAATTAATGACAATTAAGGTTATGGTGGGGGAGGAAAAGCAGAGAGAGGGAAGGAGGGAGGGGGCGGGGCCTTGGTGCGTGCCACACCTTCTGTGGGCAAGACATGATTGCAAGAGGGACTTTAACAAATGCAATCAGTATAACCTGGCTTATTGTACCCTCGATGAATCCCCAACAATAAAAAAAAAAGCGTGTCATGAGCAACATGAGACAAGAAATGGGGAAATTTTTACAGAAGGCTGTGGGTGGGTGGGGAGTGGGCACACCATTGGCTCCTGAGCAGAAACAGGATTCAATGTCCAAAGCACTGGGTGTGAGACTCAGGAGCTGGTGCTCCTCTGAGCAGAGGCCTCACACCCCTGTGGCTTATAGAGCAAGAAAGGGGCAAGTAGGTGGCTGGGGATGTGAGCAAGGAGCAGTGGCCACCACTGTCACTAAAAATAAGAATAGGAATTGTTACCAAATGCTGAGCACTTCTCTGTGGCTCAGGGCCCTGCCTGTCACCTGGACTACCTCACTTCACCCCTTTCTGTCCCCCAAAAAACTGCTGCCCAGGGTCAGCCAGCCCAGCAAAAGGTTGAGCCTCTGCCTATTTCCTGGTGTCCTGGTGGGGCTGTGCCAGCACAGGCTTACAGGGAAAAGCTGGAGGCAATGGCGGGGGTGAGGTGGGAAGGCAACGTTGCAGAGGCAGAAGCGGGGGGCAAGGGTGTGAGGCCCGACTGGGCGGGTCTCCAATGCCAGCTTTGCCTTAGATGTCGCGGTGAGGATAGGGTTGGCTGGAAAGCCCAGTGGTACAGCCTGGGGAGGGTAGCCAGAGGGGGACCAGAAGGGACCAGAGGAGAACAAGCAGACCTGGGGCAGTGGTGCTGGGAGCCCTCTTCCCACCCAGGCGCACCTTGCAGATGCCATTGATGCAGAGGTCCCGACTGGCCTGGCCCTGGTAGCAGGGTGTGCCATCAACCACGGCATCCCTCAGCTTCTCAGCAAAGTACTCGTTCAAGGGCCGGCAGTGTAGCTCGCAGGGGTTCACTGTGGGCCAAGTGAGGAGCCATGAGGGACAGCCAGGGCAGGAGTTGTGGAGCCACCTGAAGACCTTCCATGACACACCTCAACCAGAGGCTCCCGAGCCGGGCTGCAGTCTGGCTGGGCTGGTGGCTCTCTACAAGGCTAAAGCCCCGGCAAACAGTGGGAACAGCCCAGGGCCAGGCAACTGGGCCTCCCGCCTACACCAGCCCTCTGAACCTCAGTGTCCCTGTGGGCAGCAGGACTCACCGTCACTGACCACAGGCACCCATGTGTGCAGCTGGCCCTTGTAGAGCATGGCGTCAAACTGGCTGCACTGCATGTGGCAGAAGGATGGGCGGCCAGGGGGGCAGGCTTGCAGGTTGCAGAGGCGGAAGCGTTTCCGCTCACCCACGCAGTATTTGCCCTTGTTCTTGGGCCTGTGGGGGGAGCCAGGTGGGGGCCCAGTGAGTGCACAGTGGGTGCCTCCCACGTGGCCAGACCAGGAGTGAGCAGCTCCCTTCTGCATCCCTCACACCCAGAGGCCTCTGCTGCCTGTCCCTGCTCAGTCCTTGCTCATGCTGCCCACCCTCTGCCCCCCACCTGCTGTGTGACCATGGGCAAGCATTCAGCCACCCTCTGGGCCTCAGTTTCCTCATCTATAAAATGCAGCTGGGACTGCCTGGGCAGAGGGCTGCTGAGACCTGAGACAAGCAGTGGACATGACCGGCACCGGCTGAGGGGGCTTCTCTGTGTCTCCAGCCAGAAGATCCAGTGTCCCAAAGACCCCTGGAGTCCTCACACTCGCTGCTGGTGGCAGCACTCCAGCTGGGTCAAAAGGAGTCCCCCAGCCAGCCAAGAGGTCTGCCAGAGCATGGTACCTGAGCTCTCTGTCCCCCTAGGCCAGGGCAGCTGGCCCAACCCAGGTCCACACCTGGAGGCCAGCAGGCAGGGACGGGAAAGCCACTGTCTTTGCCAAGCACCAGGCCCCAGGTGGGCTGGTTCTGAACCATGTGCCTGCCCAAAGCAGCCTAGTGAAGAGGAGCTCAGCCAAAGGGGCTGGCAGCCCTCTGACACATGACACTGCTGGCCACTCACTGCATCTTCATAGCAAACCTTTCATATGGGGAAACTGAGGCCCAGAGAAGTGAAGTCACTTACCTCAGGCCACACAGCCACCTATCAGTGCTATCCAATCTCATCCTGGACCCATGGTGGCAACTCTGATGCCACTAAGCAGCCCCAGCTGTGTGTTGCCTGTGGCCTAGGTGCAGGGCTAGACACCTTTGCTGTGTCAACTGCATTTATACCTGATAATGACTTCATCTGCTCCATTAAACAGACAGGGAAACTGAGGCCCAGAGAAGGGATGCAGAAGGCCCTTGCCCAAGGGGTGAAGAAAGGATTTGAGCCCTGATCCATCCAGGGGCTATGCTCCTAACCACTGCCCTCTCCTGTCCCTCCAGCTGCTGCTTTGTTGAGTGACCTCTGGATGAGTCCCTCCCTTCTCTAGACTTCAGTGGTCGCAGACCTGCAAGGGAGACCCTGTCAGCCTCCGAAACACTCCCTGGAAGTGACCAAATGTGGCCTAGACACTCCAGGCTTGGCCATTATAGGGACACTCCTAAGAGCTGGTGGCTGGGACATAGCAAGCTCCACACAACTGGCTGACTCTGCTTGAGTCCCTCGATCCCACACTCTGGGTGCCCCAGGGCCCCACACTCACGCAGGCTGTGTGCACTGCCGCTCAGCGCTCTGCACACCCACGCCACAGCTCCGCGAGCAGACGGACCAGGCACTCCAGCCAGACCAGCCACCGTCCACAGCCTCGGGCCGGGAGCCCACAGGTACACGTTCCCCATTGAGACACCACTACCGAGACAGACAGAGGTAGAGCACCCTCACTCCCAAGCCTGTCAGTCACCTGGATCACCAGTGACCCTAGTGAGAACAAAGTGTGAGGGAAGGCCCCAAAAGGCACAGAGGAGAAGGATCAAAGGCGTGAGAGAGGCCTCCTCACAATCACCCGTGCCCCAGGCCACACGGTGGAGCTGAGCAAGGAATAAAATAAGGTCCACATCCTGACTCTGAGCTGAAGACTTCTCAGAGAGTCATGGAATCAAGCCCTGCCCGCAATGCCTCAGTTTTGCAGATGGGGAGTTGGGCCATAAAGAGCTGGGGTCTGCTGAGAGCACAAGCAAGATCGCAGGGTAAGGTTGACCTGAGGTACAGACATCCCCACAGCTGGGGTTGGGGACATCCCCTACCTTGCTCTCCCCGCACCTGGTGCCGTCCACGGCTGCATCCAGCTTGGAGTGACAGGTGGTCCCCACGGAGCACCAGAGTGTGTGGCAGACATTCTGTGAGGAGGAGGGCACACTCTCACCCCCTCCCCTGGGTGCCCCAGGGCCCCGCACTCACGCACGCTGTGTGCACTGCCGCTCAGCGCCCTGTCCCCTCCCTGTCCCCAAGAGAGTCCTCTAAGCACCCCTCCACATGGTAGGGATCTGCTGCGGACATGAGCACCCCCAAAAGCCCCCACTTACTTTCTTTTTTTTTGAGACAGAGTCTCACTATATCGCCCTCAGTAGAGTGCTGTATCGTCACAGCTCACAGCGACCTCAAACTCTTGGACTTAAGGCAATTCTCTCGCCTCAGCCCCCCAAGTAGCTGGGACTACAGGCACCCACCACAATGCCTGGCTATTTTTTTGTTGCAGTTATCATCATTGCTTTAGCTGGCCTGGGTTGGGTTTGAACCCACCAGCCTCGGTGTATGTGGCTGGCATCCTAACCACTGAGCTCCGGGCACCACCATCCCCCACTCATTTTCTGTCTACTCCCACCTCCCACCCACTTCCTTTCTAGACCATGTGGGTTGTGGGGTCCCTGGGCTGGGACTGAAGCAAACCCGAAGAGCAGGTTTGCAGCTCAGAGTAGCCCTGCCCACTCCTCTAGAGAGACCCCATTAGAAGACCCCTTCAGGCAGTCTCAGGACCCACAGCACAGCTTGTCCTTCCCTCTGCAGGCCAGCACCAGCAGGGTTAAGGGACTTCCCCTAAGTCCCACAGTTCGCAAAGGATTGACCCAGAATTCAGACCTGTGGCCACTCATCCTGGGCCTCTCCTGCAGGCCACTTTGTGTCTTGAGTTGTCATACAGGGGGACTAAGCCCAAGCCAGACAGGGCTCCTCCCAGGCTGGTACGTGTAGGCCACTGAGGGCTATGATCGGAGGCTCCTGTCCTTTGGGTCCCCAAAACCCCCCATGCCAGATGTGCTCACTCACATCCATGTCATCACAGAAGGCAGAGTAGGCCCCGTACTGAAGGCGGCACTGGTGGCTCACATCATAGAGGACACCAGGTGGTACTGCAGGGAAGTCAATGACGTCCTTGGCAGGAGGGTTGTCCAGGCACAGCCCCCACCCACGGCTAGAGAGGTCAGATGGGAGAACATGGTGAGGGGACAGTCTGTGAAAGCTGCAAGAGGCCTCGGTGCCCAGGAGAGCAGGTGAGGTGAAAATGGCAGAGCCCTGAACTTTTTGGGGACTTCCAGGCATTCTTGCCCCCTCTATGCTGCCCCCAAGCCCAGTGAAAGGCTGGACACAGGCTATTTACGTACCCTTCTCTAGCCCCACTGACGAAGCCTCTCTCCTTGAAATGCAGCCAAAGGGCTCTTCTCTCAGAAGGCCTCCTAGACCATCAGGCCCTCACATGGCCTCGCTCTGAGTCTCTGAAGCTCCTGGCCCCAGCCTAGACCTTGGAGCCAGGCCAGACAAGGGTCTGGAGAACATCATGTCACAGCTGATTTGACAGAGAGCTTCTGACAGCTCCACCCGGGCAGAGGCCTAGGGCCATCTGTGGAAGGACAAGCTCCCTGCCCTGGGAGAAAGCCCACGGGCCATTGTGCCGACCCCTAGCCAACCGTGGGGCTGGCCCCTGCCTGCCACCCCCTGCCTTCCTCTAGCCAATGATCCCTGGCAGCAACAGGGGCAGGGCAGACCTGAGCAGGCACAGTTTGCATCCATCACAAACTCCAGCTGGTAGGGTGGTGTGAGACAACGCTGCTCAGACAACGGTACAGAGCAGGGAGTGTGGAGGTGAAGGGCCTGGCCTATGTCTGCTTCTGCCACTGCCCCGCCCTGTGCGCTCAGGAACAACTACTGCCTCTGGGACCAGGGACCATCCTGCTATCCTTGCTGGGTCCCGGGCAGGCCCCACTATGGTGACACTTAGGAGCAAGAGTGCCCTGGCACGCTGACCAGCCCACCCAGGACTCCCTGCTGTCCTGAAGAAATTGGAGGGTCTGGGAACCTTCTGGAGGCTGCACTGACTATGGAGAATTGAGCCAGGAGGACAGTCAGGATTTGGGGGAGACCCAGGCAGCAAGGACGTGGACAGAAGCAACAGAGGGAGGCAGGACTTTTGGAACTTGAGGCCCATGGTTGGGCAGGGGTGGGCAGCACAAACCCTCTGGTTCTCTAGGTTGGGAGGCCTGAGGGCAGCTAGTGCCAGGCCAGCAAGCCAGGATGCGCATACACTCATGGTTGGGGCAGGCAGGGCTAGAGGAGGCACAGATAAGGAGGGTAGGGGGACAGATCCTGGGGTCTAGCAGGGAGAGGAGATACCACAGGGTGCAGAGAGGCTTGGGAGAAGGTGACGGGGTCAAGAAGCAAGGCCAGTGCTGCTAGCAGCAGGTGTGGGGCCAGGCTGGGGGGAGGCCAGGCCCTGGAATCCTAGATTCCAGGTTTTAGCCTGGAAGCTGGGAGGCGAGGGGAGGGCTGGGAGTTTTGTATGGTCTCTAAAGTCCCCTAGCCAGTGACAGGCCCCTGGCTCCCAGAGATACAGGGAACAAAGCCAGGTGACTAGACTCTGAGTCTAGGGGATCCTCCTGGAATTAGCCGGACCTGTGCTGGCTGGAAATGGATCCCTCTAACATGGGAGTAGGCAAATGACATGGGATGTAGCCCTTGTGTCTCAGGTGAGCACAAGCTAGGCTTGGTGTGTACCCTCCCATTTGCGCCTCACAAGGTCCTGAGCAGAAGACTCTAATTAGTATCTTTTCTACACACACAGGGCCCAGAGCAGAGTCACTTGGCCCAGGTCACATGAAAGGAAAACGATGGCCAGGATCTGAAGCCAGCGCCACATCGTGTCCATCTCTGGGCTGCCCCCAGCACAGGGCTCCTCCCCTCTAGCCACAAACCCACCTCAAATACTTCACCCCAAATATAAGTTCAGATGTGTGCCAACTGAGGCCTGGAGCTAAGAAGGGAGTATCCAGGGTGTTCCCAAAGCTTGAGGCTCCCAGGGCCTGGACCCAGGACAGAGTGTCAGCTGTGGGTGGTGGGGTCAGCACAGCCCTGGGTTTCCTCCTCCCCTCTAGTGAACTGTGACTCAAGGATGTGGCCCGAGGCTCACCCTCTGTGACCCAGATCCAGCCAGTGGGCTACCTGACACACGATGAGATCTCTGATGTGCCCCAGCCCAAAACCACCCTTTGCTTAGGGCTGGACCCAGTGCGTAAGGGCCTGTTCCTAGGCAGCTGGAGTGACAACCTGTCAGGCCCACGCTGCATGTGTGAGAAGGGAGGGGGCATGAGGCAAAGACTCTAACAGGCCCCACAGGACCCATGGCCAGAATCAGGGCCATACTCAGGACCAGGTACTGCTTGGGACACTGGAAACCCAAATTTCACTCTCTGCTCAGCTGTGGATGCCTGCAGCCCTGGGCCACCCCTCACCCTCTCTGGGCATTCAACTACTCATCTGAAGAGTATAAGAGGCTGATTCCAAAATAAAGATATAAATAGCACTGTCTCCTTGGGAAAAATCACACAGGCAGCCAGCAGCCGGCCCTTCCTTCCTGTGGCTGGCCCACTGCCAGGTTTCTCATGCTGCTGACACATGCCAGGGTCCCCAAGCCAGTCAGCCTTTCCCCTCTGCCCCTCTCCTCATGCTAATTATAGTGGGGCTGGGCAGTCCCACAGAGATCACAGAGTCGCCCACCTCCTATAGGAAAGACCTGAGTGCCTTCGTCTCTCACCACTCCCGGTTCTGAGTGTGGAGTTGTAGGTGGTGAGGCCACAGGGCCCCACACACGATTGGGCCTGCCTCTTTCCCTCAGACACCCTGCTGCCAGGGCCTCTCCTCCACAACCCCCATCCTAGCTGAGGCTCAGGAAATGCTGTGACCTCTTCCCTTAAAGCAGTTCTCAGCCCAGAAAGGTTCTTGGAGTTTTTCAGGCTAACCTAGGACTGGCTCTGGAAGCTTCCCTCCAGGCCTCTACTGCCTGCTGAAGATGCTTTATTCTACCCACATTCCTGGTCCCTGGCAGGCCCTGCCTCCACCGCAGCACCCTTCTTCCGCAGGCGTTCCCACAGGCCTGTGGAGGGCAGCTCTAGGGCTCCTTCGCCAAGAGGCGTTCCCCTGATCCCACATCCCACATCCCACCCACAAGAGCTATCTGCCATAATTTGTTATCTGCTAGTTATCCCGAACTGTCATCTGTCTTTCCCCCCCAGCTGGTGAGGGCCTTGAGGCACCACATCTGTCACCCTTGCCACTGTACCTACACAGGGCCTGCCGTGCATGGGTGTCTGTGGACACAGCAAGACCAAGAGTTTGCATTCAGCCTTGTCTGGGTCTACGCAGTCCGATAAACGTCTATTTGCAGGAAGCCGGGGGGTGTACGGTCCAGTGGGGTAGGGTCTATGGCTGCCTCTGAGATTCCCCTGAGCCCCAGAACCACTGCCCAACCCCCACATTTGGCACTTTGTATAAATCCCACTCATTCTGTCCCCCAGCCCGCTGAGATGGGGCCTGTCCTCTTTCTTGTCCCACCCTCTGCTATGAGAGAGACTGGTACCACTCTGCCCACCTGGGCACCCCCTTGCCTTCCACCTTCTTCTGGGCCCAGGGAACATGCTGCTCCTTGATTCCCAGGATGCAGAGGGGAAGACATAAAATGACCTGGGGCAGAGATTCTCCCTCCCAAGCACAGCTCCACTTGTGGGGCACACATCTTTCTTCCTAGTGCCAAGGCTCTGGGAGGCCCCAGTGCCCTGGCTCTCACCCTGTCCCCCACCCTCACTCCGGGCCCTGTGCCAAGTCCCTCACACATTCCAGCAGCTGAATGAAGACAGAGACTCATCTGTCTGTCTGTTCTGGAGCCAGGGTGCTGGGTGGCACCCTGAGAGGGGACAGCTGGGAACAACCCCTGGGGCTGTGAGGGGGTGGCTCTGATTCTGATTTTCCAAACTTTCTCTCATTCTCCACCCCTCTCTGGGGGAGGAAACACACTCTTCTCCCCATCTTTGCAGGACCGCTTCCCTGGTTCAAGTCCAGCATATTAGTTCAATACATAATAGATACTATGTATTGAATACTTAGCACATGGTTGGCACTGTGCTAAACATTTCACAAGCTTGCTCATTTAATGCTTGTGTAGGGTACATGACACCCCTGTCTTTGGAGGCTTAAAGGATAAAGCAACTTGCTCGCCAACATGAGTGAGCCAGAGTCTAGCTCTTAACCATCAAACTAAACTTCTTTCTCTGCTCCCAAACCCACTCCCCACTCCAGGAATCCCCCTCCTACCAGGGGGCCAGCATCCTTGCTCGCTCTTCTGCCTCTAATGGATCTGGTCCATCCCTGCTTAAACCCCACAGTGAGTGAACTTTAAGAAAAATGTGGCACAATGAGCAGATTTATCTCTGCTCCCTTCCAAAACCCCACTACAGTGAACATGGAGGAATAAACTAGGCGCAAACCCACAAGGGCAAAGGGTAAGGGAGAAGTGATTATGGCAAGTGAGAGATTTCAACAAAGTTCTGGAGGCTAGAAAGCAGGAGGGGTGGGGGGAGCAGTAGCAAACTTGGTGGAGTACCTGCAGGGAGAAGCCACCCACAGCAAAGCAGGAAAGATTCAGGAATTAGAGTCCCAGGAAACCCAGGGGCCTGGGGGCCAGTAGGACAAGAAACAGAAGGCTGGTTGAAAGTCTGTGAGAACCAGCCAGACTCAGGGTGCCCTCCATAACCCTGAGTGGCCAGGAAACTGCCACCTCCCTGCCCAGTGAAGGCCAAGGGTCACTCTCTGGAAAGCTGAACCAAAAGGATCTGGCCTAGGAACACCAGACACAGATGACAGCCCAAGGCAGAGGGATTTTACAGAGAAAAGTGAAACGTCAGGACACCTGCCTCTTCCCTATTTGGATGCCTAAATGCTGCGGCCACACCTACACTCTCCCAGGAAAAGACTAGAGGAGTTTCAAGCTATAACCCAGTTACAACCTAAGAATAGGGAGAAGGGGGAAAGGGAGGGGAGGGAGGGGGGAGGGACGGGGAGGGAGGGGGATTGATGGGATTACACCTGTGGGGCATCTTACAAGGGTATATGTGAATCCTAGTAAAAGTGGAATGTAAAGGTCTTAGCAAAATAACTAAGAAAGTGCCACAAAAGCTATGTTAACTAGTGTGATGAAAATGTGTCAAACGGTCTATGAACCAAGTGTATGGTGCCCCATGATCATACTAATGTACACAGCTAGGATTTAATAAAAACAAAAAGACTAGAGGAGTTGCCCCCCACCCCCACCCCAGGAAAACTAACTCACTGAGAACAATGACCCCAGAGACATTTTAGGATCTCCTAAAAAACAGCCCTATGTGTCCTGCCCGAGTCCATAGGCCTCCCACCGGCATATCTATGTCTCCTTCTCACAGGAAAAAAATGTCCAAGACGCTTTAAGAAAAACTTTAACATGAAAGAAATTTAATTTCAACTCATTTTATTATTTTGGGGGACAGAGCCTCACTCTATTACCCTGGGCAGAGTACCGTGGCATCAGCCTTGCTCATAGCAACCCCAAATTTTGGGGTCAAGTGATCCTCCTGCCTCAGCCTCCTGAGTAGTTGGGACTACCGGCAACTGCCACAACGCCCTGCTAGTTTTGATTTTTTAATTTTAGTAGAGATGGGGTCTCACTCTTGCTCAGACTGGTCTGGAACTACTGAGCTCAAAGGATCCTCTTGCCTTGGCCTCCCAGAGTGCTAGGATTATAGGCATGAGCCACCATGCCTGGCCCTGAATGCTTTTGTAAAAAACAATCCATGGGGCGGCACCTGTGGCTCAGTGAGTAGGGCACCAGCCCCATATACTGAGGGTGGTGGGTTCGAACCTGGCCCCAGCCAAACTGCAACAAAAAATAACCAGGTATTATGGCGGGTGCCTGCACTGCCAGCTACTCAGGAGGCTGAGGCAGGAAAATTGCCTAAGCCCAAGAGCTGGAGGTTGCTGTGAACTGTGATGCCACAGCACTCTACTCAGGGCAACAAAGTGAAACTCTGTCTCTTAAAATAATAATAATCCAAAGGAAACAAAAATATTTCAGAGAGAAGAAAAAAATAAAATCCATTTAAGTAATCACTTCAGAAAGATAAAAGACTGTACCAGTGAAAGAGGAACAGGATTTAAAAAAAGGAATATAGGTCTGCCATCTCAAATCTGAAAATGTAAGATCTGAAATGCTCCAAAACCAAAATGTCCTCAGTGCCAACATGATGCTCACAGGAAATGCTCACCAAAGCATTAAGAGATTTTGGATTTTCAGATTTGGTATCCTGAACCTATAATGCAAACGCTCCAAAATCCAAAAAAAATCCTAAACCTAAAACACCTTTGGTCCTAAGCATTTTCACATTATGGGTAAAGATACTCAACTTGAATTCAGTGAATAAGAAAGTTTAAAATTTTTAAAGTAAAACATAAAAAAAATTAATAGAAGGGTTGTAAGATGAAAATAAAGTGGATGTCTCCCAGAAAATAGAAAGATAAGAAAGAGTAAAATAAGAAAGTGAGAAAACAGATGAATATTAAGAGTTCCAGAAAAAGGGCAGCGCCTGTAGCTCGAAGGAGTAGGGTGCTGGCCCCATATGCCGGAGGTGGCGGGTTCAAACCCAACCCTGGCCAAAAAAAAAAAAAGAGTTCCAGAAAAAGAAAACAGAAGATAGAAAATGATCAAATAAATAATACAAGAACATTTCCAAGAACTGAAAGACATGAGTTTCTAGATTCAAAGGGCCCAATGAGCAGCCCCCCAAATTAAAATAGACCAAAGCACATAATTGTGAAATTTAAAATCAGAAGGAAGGAAGGAAGGGAGGGAGGGGGCGAGGGAGGAAGGAAAGGAAAAGAGAGAACAAGTGAAAGAGTGAGAGAATCCTAAAAGTTTCTCCATAGTTAAAAGGTAATATTCAAAAGCTTGGGAATCAGAGTGGCATAGGACTGCTCCATAGCAATGATGGAAACCAGGAGACATTGGAAAAATACCTTTGACATCTGAGGGAAGTAAATTCTAACCTGGAATTTGATCTCAAATCAAACTATCAATCAGATATAAGAAAAGAATAAAGATACTTTCAGAGAGGCAAATTGCCCCTCTGCACGCTTTCTCACAAAGTTACTTCAGGATGTGCTCCACCCAAACAAATAAAAAATCAAAAAGATACCCTCCCAAAAGTAGTTCCAGGGATCTGGCTGTGCGCCTATAGACAGTGGTTAGAGTGCTGACCATATACACTGAGGCTAGTGGTTTCAAACCCAGCCCGGGTCAGCTAAACAACAGTGACAACTACAACAAAAAAGAGCCAGGCATTGTGCTGGGCACCTATAGTCCCAGCTGCTTGGGAGGCTGAGGCAAGACCATCCCTTAAGCCCAAGAGTTAGAGGTTGCTGTGAACTGTGACACCATGGCACTCTACTGAGGGTGACATAGTGAGATTCTGTCTCAAAAAAAAAAAAAAATAGTGGCAGGTATCTAGGAAACAGGAAGCCCCTCCATGACAATCTTAGGGTAGGCCTAGAAAGCAACCAGTCCAACCCGGAGGACACAGTGAAGTTGGGGTTAAACCCCAGGTAAAAAAGGGAGCTGGATTATCTGGTAGAGATTGCTTTCTAGAAAATTGGATTAAGAGACATTATAGAACTGTTAAAAGACATGGAAGACTTAGAGAGGCAAAGAAAATCAAGTAAATAAAAAGACTTGTTCTTAAAATGAAATGTCAACATTTGGTTCATGGATGAAGACTTACACAATCATAATAATGAAAACAATGACTATGGACCTAAAGTACTTAGGTTAACACTATACTGAGATGGGAGGGGACAAACATTTGTGCAGGAAATAATGTGGAGTGCTAAATGCCAACCTTCTAGGTGATATCTCAAGAATCAAAAAATAGCAAGCGAGGAACGCTTTCTGGAAAAGGAAAGTAAGTATTTAGAAAAAGCCTTAAGAGTTAAGCTTAAAAGCGAGTGCCTAGAGAAAAGCAATGGAGAGTAGGGAGGGGCAAGGCAGGTAGGTAATTTAATGCTCTGCCACTGGCACCTCGCTTAGTATCTTTGACTTTGTGCTTTGCAGGTAAAGTCTTTCCTCTGATGGGACAAAGGGGCATGTGTGTGAGCAGACACCGCCAGGTCCGTATCCACCATTCCTTGCCACCTCACTTGTATCTAGCATCCAATTTGCCCCAAAAGCACAGAATCTACAGTGTGCAGGGTTCAGGGAGAATCACAGCAAGAAGACAAGCATGTTGTGTCTAAGCCACAAAAGGGGGAGAGGGATGCTGAGAGGCCACACTTGCCATTTGAATCAGAAATGCAGAAAGAAGGTGATGACCAAGGAGTTCTGTCATCCTTTTTATCATGTTCTTCTCTATATTAGCCAATGACTACACTGAAAATGATGACTACAGGAGGAGAGGGAAAGAGAGGGTACCCCGTTATTCCCTTTCAGTCTTTCCTTCCTCATCAGTAAGCTGAAGGTAGACAGTGTTGGTAGAGTGTGCATGTGTCAAGGAGTGAGATGAAGCCCATCCAGTTAATTGGCTTTCTTGTTTGGGGGGTTATTTTTTTTAGATAGTTTCACTCATTTGCCAAGGCTGAGTGCAGTGGCATCATCACAGCTCACTGCAGGCTCCATCTCCTGGGCTCAGGTGATCATCCCACCTTAGCCTCCCAAAGTGTTGGGATTACCAGCATGAGTCACCATGCCCAGCCAGCTGTATTAGTTTTGTGTAGCATTTCCACTGTGGTAGTATATATGAGCTATGGGAGATGAACGGTACAATTTCGGTGGTTCTATATATAAGTTAAACGCTCTCATATTTGCACCTAAAACTGGAACTGCACAAATAGAAATGAGAGGTAAAATATAAGTTTCTTACATAGAACATTAAATGGCAAATAAAATACACCACAACAAATTAAGAGAACGCAAAAGAAAGGTCAAAGCTTTAGAGTTCAGCCCTTGAGAAGCACTTTCTCCCTGCATTTCACTGGCCCACGGGCTGGGCTGCGCCTCCTCTGGCTTCATCTCCTTGGCCTACCTCGCCTTTCCCTGAAAACTACTCTGTTTCTACATGCCTGCAGGTCTCTGCACAGGCTTCCTCTAGCAGAAGGAATTTATCTCCCTTCTGGACAATTGTGAACTTGATCAGACATCAAGATTTAGCTCAACTGTCCCTTCCAGGAGGATGACTGGGACCCCAGCCCCACATCTTTATCAGGTACCCCTCTAAGCTCCCCTCCCATACCCAACACTGCAGTGACACTGCATCTCCCTCTTGGACTGTGACCTTACATAAAGTGTGGGTGCCCCAGGCTGGGTGAGGGACTTACTCGAGGAACCTGGTGACGTACTCTCGGCTGCAGCGGGACCAGGTGAGGGAAGCAGCGTCGTACAGGAGCTGTGGAGACATGATGAAAGGCCGTTTCCCAACAGGCTCACAGTCATTGCCGCTTCCGTCATGCTGAATGCCAAAACTGTGTGAGAGCACAGGCCCCAGGGGCAGGTGAGCCGGAGGGAGGCTATCAGCCTGCCCCTCCCCCAGAGACCTACGAGGTATACAGTGTTAATTCCCAGGGCCAACTCTGCTACCCAATGGCTACGGTCTTGAGAAGGTCACATGCCCTCTCCGAGCCTCAGTTTCCTCAATGCAAAATGAAGGTATGACAGCTAGTGTCCCGAGGGGTTCCACTTTCAGGTGTACCCGCCTGAGCCAAAAGTGAGGGCCAGGACCCAGAGCAGCCCTCTCTTGCCCAGGGGTTGGCCTGACACGACCCCTGCAACCTCGCTGACTTAAAAGCAGTCCAACAGGACCCCCCAGACCCCACCTCCCCGACACCCAGCTCCTATCCCAAGCCTGTGTGCTGGAGTGAAGGGAGATAAGCTGCTGCATCACGGAAAAGGCCCAAGAGATCATCCCCAGGAAGGACAGGAAGAGAACAGTGGTGCCAGGCACCATGCTGAACACATTCGGAAACGCTGTCTAACTCACTCTTCATGATTATCCCCAGAGAGGCCAAGGAACTAACCCTGAGAACACAGCCAGGATATGGCAGAACATGGCAAAGTGAATCCTTCTATTGCCATGAGCAACTTCAGGGACCCGCAGGAACGGCCATCACCCGGGGAACCCACACATCTGAATGGATTACCCCAACACCTCTGACCAGCAGAGCTGAGAACCTGCCTTCATCAGCTTGCTGGACAACCTAAGATGCTGCCATATTCACCAGATAAACAGGGTGGGCACAGGTGGCTGAGGCTGGGGCCACACTCAGATGTGAGGGCCCCAGGCAGCAGTATCAGTCAGAGAGCTTTGGGCATGACTGAATCCAACCCCCTCAATCTATAGGAGGCACTCAGAGGCCCAGAGAGGGCAGTGAACTGGCCTAGGGTCACAGAGAAAACAGGAGAGGGATGGAATAGGGACCAGGATGGAATAGGAATCAGGAGTGAAACAGATAAGCACTAAGGGCGCTGGGGTGAGACAGCCAAGGACCTACAATGACTTGGGACTTCCTGTCCCATCTCAACCCCCTTCACACAGGGCTCACTCCAGGCCAGTCCCAGAGGTACCCTGCAGGCCTGATTGACAGTGAAGCAGCCTGGCTGTGGGTGGGGACAGTGCAGGGGCAGTGTGTGTCCAGATCAAGATGGAATTCCTTCCCCAGACAATTTTCTTTTTTGGGATTTTCTGACCCATGGGCTAGCTGCCCAGTGCCCCCAGGTGGGGAGGGTGAAGCCAGGCTCTTGGCATGGCAATGAGGGCAGGCATAGTACCTGTGCCCAAGCTCGTGGGCCACAGTGAAGGCCAGCGGCAGGCCTGTGTCCTCGTTGATGTTGCAGCTGCGGTGTGGCTGGCACATGCCCGCCACGTGGGACAGGCCCAGGGTCTCGCAAGGCTGGTTCATGGCTGCACACAGGTCCTTCCTGCACAGGTAGAGAGAAGTGGCCTTCAGGCTACCCAGACTAGTGCCAGGCCTATTGGAACTGAGGAGACCAGGGAAGGGCCTCCACTGACCCAGAGTAAGAAGGACATCACCTCCTACACTCTGTGATGTCAGGCTGGCACAGTGGCCATCTGGGGAAGTGGGTGCCCTCATTGACACACAGCACACTGGGTTCCATTTGGGCCTGGGAAGCAGCCTTGTGCACAGAACAATGCTGGTCACTGTTCTGACGAGGGTGCCCAGCAGAGGGCCAGTAACTCTGCCTGGAGTTCACAAACTCTGCCTGTGAACAGGGGATGAGGAGAGAGGGTGAGGTGGCTGTGACTCTCAGGCAGGTGTCCTTCTTACAGACATGCTCCGTATCCAGACTGCGAGGGTAAATGTTTGACTATACAAGGGATAAACTGCGCAGAACTGAATGTGCCGCACGTGCATCCAGAACACATACATGCATGCACGCAGAGAACTAGTGAGGGCTAAGCAAGTCCGCGGACCAAATCAAAACCAAGTTCCTGGTTGGGATGCTGTGAGATGTCATCACCAGGACAAACAGAGCAAGGGCACATGGGGCCTCTGTGCTAGTTCCACATGAGAATCCACAACTATTTCATTATTTCAAAATAAACAGGTCCCCCTCCCCCAAAGGGTGGTGGAATCCAGCCTCGTAACGAAGCTGTGCAAACTCTCTTCACATGGGGCTCCCCTAGAACGGGTTGTGTCCCCCAACCAGCACTTCTCCCTCAGGGTCAGGGAGCACCGCCCTAGGCACGGCTCTCCTGTCCCTGAGCCTGCCTCTCCCGACTGGGCACCTGGTGAGCAGGATGGCAGTGTCGTGGTGTAGGGGGTGGGCGTCTCCCTTCATGTTGATGCTTTTCTGCCACTTGCAGAAGCTCCGCAGGGTGTTGTCAGCATGGTGTGTGATCTTTAGGTCCTCCTGCAGGCAGATAGAGCTGCTCATGCTTCCCCTGGGCTCCAAGAGAGTCAGACCCAATTCTTCTCCACAGGAAGGCAGGAAACCAAGGCCTACAGCGGCAGTGCTGGACAAGCAGCAGGCCAGTGGCTGCAGTCCATCCTCCCGTCTCACCACCCCTCCCGCAGGCACCTCCTAGGAAGGACCTGAGACCTGAGAGAGACCCAGCTGGAGAGCGGGGGGTGACAGAAGACACTGCTCAGGCCAAGGAGGCTATCCCTATGCCTTTCCATACAGAGCAGCTCAGGCAATGGCAGGAGAGCTCTGGCAGCTGATGCCCACTGCAGGGACGGATGGGGCCACAGGCCTCTCACCTCCTCATCCTCCAGCAGGACCAGGCGCACAATGGTGATGTGGATGGGGTTCCCAATGCTTGGGTCATGAAACAGGCCGGCCACCTGTCCAAGAGATGGGGGTCAGACTGTAAAGAGGATATAGGATATGGGCAGCCCACCCGGGGAATGCACACCCATGCTCACACAGGGTGCTCACAAGGTGCACACAGGCTACACACCAACACGGTGCCCATGCAGCGAAGCATGTCCCCACATCTGCACATGTGGTGCTTCAATCCAGCAAGGGCAAAACCTGGGGGGGAACAAAGCCTCTCAGGCCCCTCTTAGGACCAAGTGAGGCCTTCCTGAGCACTAGTGTGGAGTCTATTTGCAAGTGTCACCTCCTCTCAGCTCCGACTACCCAGTGCTGGCTTCTTGGCCCATCTCAGGGTGCGAGTCCTGCTAACTGCCCAGGCAGTCAGCCTGGCAGTCCTTCTTACCCTGGGAATGTCAAGACCAGCAACCTCGAGGTGATCCCTCCCTGAGGCATAAGACCAGGGTAGAGCCTAAAAGGAGGTAGGGTGGGGCAGGCACATGCCACTTGAGGCTGCCCACTGATTTGCTGTCCCATCCTCCCTGGGGCTGACAGCCATGTGGCCAACGGGGCAGGTGTGCACATCTGGCTACATGGGGGCTCTCTACAGAGCTCCAGGAAAGAGGGCCACCCCGAGGGATGGAAGGTATACCAAGACACAGGGAAATGGGTGGGGAGAGATAGCTTCCCTTTTAAAACTCCCTCAGAACAAAAATGAGGGACAGTTATCAGTGGGCAGAGATAGCAGGACAGATCAGTTATGAGTTGACTTCTAGAAGTGCATAAAGAACAATTTTATATATATGTATATATATTTTTATATACATACATGTATACATATATATTTGTTTATATGTACATATATAAAATATATATATATATATATATATGTTTGGGTTTTTGGGGGATTTCTTTTTGGGAGACAATCTCATTCTGTCGCCCTGAGTAGAGTCATAGCTCACAGCACCCTCAAACTTTTGGTCTCAAATGATCCCCTTGCCTCAGCTTTTCTATTTTTAGTAGAGACAGGGTCTCGCTCTTGCTCAGGCTGGTCTTGAACTCCTGAGCTCAGGCAATCGACCCGCCTCAGCCTTCTAGAGTGCTAGGATTACAGGTGTGAACCACTGCACCTGGCCTAGAAAAATAATAGTTAAATAGGAATCGATAAAATAAACACTGTTAAGAGGCATGAATGTCCCTGGTAATGGGGATGAGCTGCACTTTTAGACAGGAGTTCAGAAATGGTGAAGCTAAACAGTGATGTATCAGAGCTCAGTGCTAGAAGCCTCAGAGCTCCTTCATTACTTTCCCCCCCACAGCCAATCAATTTTGCCTCCGAGTTGCACTTGAATCTGTCTCTTCCCTTCATCCCCAACACCACTGCCCAGTCCAAATCTGTATTGCCTCTTGTCTAGTTAGCAGTTATGGTCTTCTCTGAAAAATCCCATAATTTTGCATGGCCACCTGCAGCCTATTAGTTCAGTCATCTGTCTTTGAAATGCACACCCAAGGACACCATGCCTTTGCTTAAAGCCATAGGTGGTTATTCACTGTCCACAGGGAAGGGACAAAAGTCCCCTGCCCAGCCAGCAGGCCTCTATGGTCTGGCTCCTGCCCACTTCTCTGGCCAACCCTATCCCTCCAGACCTCCTGGCTCCCTGGCTCCAACCTTTCAGTCTTTTTGCATCCTGTGATTCTTCTTAATGCAGGGCCTGTGCAGGAGCTGTGCTCCTAGGCCAGATCAGCTTTTCAGGCATCTTCCCCAAGTTGTCTTCTCCCCTCTCTCCAGCTCTCAGTCCTTCACTGTGTCCTCTGGGAACCTTTATTCTACCCCACATTCCTAACGCACCATGAACTTGTCCTTCCTTGCACTTTCCTCTATTGTATATTCATAGTCATCAAGGTGACAGTTTTATAAATGTCTGTCTCCCTGGCTGGACCACAAGCTCAGTGAGGACTGTGTCTGTGTGGACTCCCTCTTACAATCTGGCACAGGATGGGCATTCAAGAGATATTTTTTGAATGAACGAATCTTGGGCACTAGCTTAGTATTATCTAATTAAAAAAAACAGTGGAAAATAAGAAAAGTATCTTAGAGAAAGTCAGATCAAAAGAACAAGTCTTTGCTGGACTACAGACACATAAACTTGGCATCAGTCCCCAGCAAAGGCTTCTGAGGACTCCAGGCCCTTGAGGGTCTGCTAAGACCTGCCCAACAACTGGGCCATGCTGTATCCTGAGTCAGAGCTTAGTGCCATCATGAAGCCCCTCCATCAGCGTGCATAAATAACTTTCTTGCTGTCTCCCAAGAAAGATGGGGCAAAATTGGCACCAGGAGACACTGGAGGTAGGTAGAGTCTTGACTCAATGAAGAGATGCTTGTTAATGGCATCAGGTCAGTACCAACTATTTTTTTTTTTTTTTTGGAGACAGAGTCTCACTATGTCACCCTCAGTAAAGTGCCATGGTGTCACAGCTCACAGCAACCTCCAACTCTTGGGCTTAAGTGATTCTCTTGCCTCGGCCTCCCAAGTAGCTGGGACTACAGGCACCCGCCACAAGGCCCAGCTATTTTTTGTTGCAGTTGTCATTGTTGTTTAGCTGGCCCGAGGCCAGTTTCAAACCTGCCAACCTCGGTGTATGTGGCTGGTGCCATAACCACTATGCTACAGGTGCCAAGCCAAATGCAGAGTATTTTAACTAGATAGATGACACCCAGGGAAGTTGAGCCCTCTTGCAGGCTTGGAGAGCAAGCCAGGGCTAGGCAGTGTTATGTGAAGGCAAGATCTGGAGGTTACAGGTGACACAGTGACAAGTGCTCCTCAAAAATGGCCTGTGACCTCAGAGAGAAAGAACAGAACGGGGAGTAAAAATTGGGGTAGAGTGGGACCTGTCTTGCTATGCTTGAGATAAACCCACTTGAGCTCCACGACTCTGATCTGGGTCTGCCAAGGAGAAAACACTGTTATCTGGGGCCTGGGAAGCACTGGTCAGAGAAGTGAGGCTGTCCTGTAGGTGGCTGTGGGGCTGAAGGTCAGATACTACAGCTGCGAACATTGATCCAAGCTAATATGTACAGTCCCTGGGCTGGGAATGTGATATGCATTATCTCCTTAAAGGTGGGCAAAATTATCTTCATTTTACAAATGAAGCAACTGAGACTCAAAGGAAGGGTAATGCTGGGATCAGAATCCAGATTTCACTGCTTTATAGTCCTTGCTCTTCTTAAATTTGGAAAATGCTGCCTATTCTCTCAGGGATTCTCAGTGCATATCAGCTTTGAAGGCTCTGAGAAGTCCTGCAGCAAAAAAAGTCTCTTTTACTTTTTTTAACCCTGGGAGGCCAAATTTACTCAACAAACTTACTCAACATGGCTCCAGCCATGTTCTTGAGTCTTTCAGGCTGAGAATGGGAATGAGAGGCCCTCAGGGCCTAGACACCTGGCTTACCCCACCCCCTAGCCCAGGGCCAGACCCTGCTATCCTGCAATCATCCCTCCTAAAGCCTGGCCTTAAGTGGTTGCCCTCTCTGGGCAGATAGGGCTAAACAGAGAGGCTTGAGCTGGAACTTCAAGGCCTGGCAGAAGGCTACAATTTTTATTCCACATGGAGCAGGGAACCAAGAGGGGAATAAAGTCATGGAGACCTGGCCCAGAGCTGTGCTTGTTGAGGAGGACTTAATAGTGGGGATGTGATACCAGAAGAGATGGACAGGGCCTTCTCTTCTCTATGACCCTGGGCTTTAGGGCGTCAACTAGGGGGCAAGATACTAGATGAACTCACAGGGTCTTTCCTCCAGGGTTGCAGGAGATGAGCTGCTGGCTTGGGGACAAGCAGCACATAGGACTCCCTTAGATGTCATCCTGCCATAGAACACATGCCCTTACCTTGCCCCAGCGACCCAACCCAGAAGAGAGACACGGTTGGGCAGTGGCCTGCTGACCAGGAAGCCTGCCAAGAATGCCAACAACAAACACATTTCTCCCAGGGGGCTGTGGGCAGCAGCTTGGCAGCTTGAGACCTCCCGCCTGCACATCCAGGGCTCTGTTGTCAGATCCAATCAGGCACAGAACTCTGAGTGGGTTGAGGAGACCTGGCCTCTCATCCGGCTCTGCTCTACCTTGTATGACCTAAGCAGGTCACTTACCCTCTCAAGCCTCTGTCATCTCAACAGTCACATGGGGTCAAGAACAGTTTGCCAACCCCACAAGGTACCATCATCATGCCTAGTTCACAAATGAGCAAGGTGAGGCTCAGACAAGGAAAGTGACTTGCCTAAGGCCACGGGCCAATGGGCAATAGAGCTATACAGATCCTTCTGACTCTAACATGTACGGCTGTCTCGGGCAGGGGCTGGTCAGATTGGCATTTCTGTGTCTTCAGCATCTAGTCCAGGTTCTGCCACAAATGAATGAATGAACCAACTAACCTGTGAACTCCCCGGGCAGGCACAGGGCCACGGCTGCCTCAGCCTCCCCCTCTGTCTCCCTCTCCGTCTCCCAAATGCCAGCTGAGCTAGTATGGTGACATGACACACTCTGCCCAGGTTCTCTCCTAGAGACACCCAGCCAGCAATCCCCTCCTAGACTCAGGAGCTTCAAGACTCTCCTTCCTATCTGACGTCCAGACCTGGGTGTGAGGTTCAGCCTAACAGCCTTCCTGCTCTGTACCCAGCCCTGGTAACCCACCCCCCAACACCAGCCCCCGAGGTCCCTACCACACCTGTTGCCTCCTGCCTACAGCAGCCTCACCATGTTCATGATGGTCAGCACATAGCTCTCGATTTGTGGCTGCCCGTGGTACTCTACCATTTTGGCATCGGCAACCACCAGGGTCTCTACCCACTTCTCCTTGCTGACCGAGCGCTGGTGTAGACGCCTTGACCGCTGCTGCTGCCATTGCTGCCGCTGCTCCCAACGCTCCCGTCGAGACTCCAGGTCCAGGGATGCTGTGGGCCCCAGACAAGAGGGTTAGCCACCAGTGGACTGGCCCTGGGCATATGTCATCTCCTCACTGAGCCCCCTCTGGAGCAATAGGAACCTCCCTGGAACCAGAGGTGAGGAGCATGGATGCTCCAGACCTAGGTGTGTGGCCTTGGCCTGGTCACTTTTCTTTGCTGATCTTCCTCACAGAGTGACCTCCAGGGGCAAATGAGATGCTGGGTATAAACACAGTAAAGGACCGAGTCTGTGTGAGGAGAGCTTCTGGGCCTGATAGCTCCTGTAGCAGGCCCTGCATCATTCCCTCCCCCACTGGGAGTTAGTGAATCCCAGCAAATGCAGACCCCATAGTCCAACTGCTAGGCTGCCCTCTGATCCAGGCCTGCCCCCAGAAGAGGAAGTACATCTGTGAAGCTGAGGAAACTGAGGCCAACAAGCATGCCTCCGTGGGCATCTGCTCAGCAAACAGAGCTGTGGGCAGCCTGAGGCTGGAGTACCAGCTGAGCAGTCCCCAAACACCAGCAACCCTTAGTGGACAGCTCCTCATGGTGACCGCCACCACTACTGCCATCTCCAGAGGATGTGCTGGGTACCACGCTACAGCTCTCAACCACAGAGGTCAATTATTCTGCATGGGAGCAGGGTGGGAGGAAGTGGGATCCTCGCTAATGCACACTGCAGGAAGAATGGTTACTAGAGTCAGAGGTGCTACAGGCAAAGGTGGGGAGGAGCAGTGGGGGATGAAACCCTGAAGTGGGGAGGCCGGTGAGGTGGGAGTGAGGGAGGGCAGCCCAGGCATTGGCTGGGGCACACCTGACCGGCAGAGGACATAGCTCATGGCACATTTAAGGGCACAGGCTACGGTGATGTGTCTGTCTGTTTATCCATCTGTTTTCCTCTGGTACAAAGAAAACTGAACATGTTGAAAGGGGCTTCTAGAAAGGGCTTTGGATATCCTAAGCCCATTCGCTGCACTGGAACTGGCAGCAGAGGAGCATACTTTTCACCCCACAGGTGCCTGGAGTGCTGAAATCCTCGCTCTGTGCTGGCCTCTCTGGTGCTTGGTGCTTATACACCACGTGGGGCTGCGCGTGGCCAGGCTGGGCCGGAACACCTTCCAGGGGCTCAATGAAGTAGTCCTCGCTGGAGAGCTGGAATACACCTTTCTGGAGAAAAAGCACCAGGGCCAAACAGAGAGGGCTGGCTCTCAGGTGCTCTGCCCACCCTTCCCAAGGCCCACCTGCCTCTGAGCTCACACTGTGCCCACCACCCCTGATCTCAAGCCTTTGCTTACACTGCACCCTCTGTCTGGAGCATCCTACCCTGCCATTTCACCCAAAGGCTTCAAAGTGGAGCTCAGAAGCCACTGCCCTCAGATGCTGTTCCACACACCCACCCCATCAGGGGTAAGATCTGACAAAATGGCCTCATCTGTAGAGTTCCAGGCAGCCATCCTAAGTCCAGGCTATTTTGCATCTCCTTTGCATGCCAGCCATCTCTAGCCACTGTGCCCCTTCCCAGGTGACCAGCTTCTGACCTGCCCTCAGTCTCCCTGTGTGATGAATCACTCCAAAGGCAGCTCAGTCCACAACCAGGCCATAGAGATGCCCATGGCCATCAGGACATCCTGTTCCCTGGGTCTAAGGCCAGCTAGAAAAGGGAAACTGGCAAGGATGTCTTGGGCATATCCACTGGCATTCAGAGAGTCTAAGGAAGAGAGGGGCTTGGGAAGTATCTTTGGGCAGCCGGCCACCTCCTGAGGAAACTCAGGACACCAACAGGGAAGAAGGTTTTACCTTCCTCAGACCTCCCCTCATTGGCAGAATTCTGCCCCTTGGATCGTACAGGGCCAAGGAGCCTGGATTGCTCCAGGATCTGAATGCAGACTCCCCCACTGGGTAACTAACTAGATGACCTTGGGCACGTTCTCTTAACATGGGAATGACCGTCCATAAATGAGAATACTTTGCTGAGCAGACAGGCCTTTAAAGGCCCAGACGTTCCACAGCCTGCAGTTTGGCCTGTACTGCCATCAGGCCATGCACCACCACAGCCCATGGCTTTTGTCTAAAGCAGGGGTCCTCAAACTGCGACCCACGGGCCACATGAGGCAGTGTGATTGTATTTGTTCTTGTTTTGTTTTTTTACTTCAAAATAAGATATGTGCAGTGTTCATAGGAATTTGTTCATACTTTTCTTTTTTTAACTATAGTCCAGCCCTCCAGTGGTCTGAGGGACAGTGAATTGGCCCCCTGTTTAAAAAGTTTGAGGATGCCTGGTCTAAAGGCTTTAAGCCGAGGGCCCTGCAGGAACAGGAACAATGACTGGCTGAGTGTGCGCATGTCCCCCACTCCTCCCACACCCTTCAGAGCTGGGAGGGCAGCAATGGTCACCTCAATAGGCACAGAAAAGGCCCCACCCTGCTGGGGTAGGAGCTGCTCTAACCTGCACATGATCAGGGGTGGCAATTAGGGCTTCGTGCAGAAGCCAAAGGAAGCTCTAATGTGGGCAGAGGCACTGGGAGGGGCTTCTCACCACCCCCTGCAGAATGGCTAAAGGGAAAGGGGTGACTGTCCTGGAGAGGGGTCTGTGAAGGAATGGTCCTGACACCCTAAAGGAAGGGGCTCAACTACTCTCCAATTACATAATCCAAACAGCAGTTCTCAAAGTGGGATCTCTGGACCTGCAGCTTTAGTGTTACCTGGAAATTTTTCAGAAATCCAAGTGTTTGGGCACCATCCCAGGAATACCGTCAAAAACTGCGATCCGCCAAGGCCTACGGGATCACTCCCATCTTATAGTAGATAATATAGGGGCAGAGGACACACGCACAGGCAAGGCTGGTGGCCGCCCCCCATCCTGCCACCCCCACCTGCCTGCGCACCCTCCGGGCGCACTCACCATGCCATCACAGGCGCTGATGGCCGCCAGGCTGCCCTCAAGCTCGGGATCCTGCACCTCGCCAAGCAGGTGACAGGCGGGGGTGCGGGCCCGGATGTGCGCTTGGCCCAGGCCACCTCACTGCCAATTCTCACTCACAAAGCCAGGCGCCAGCAGGTGAGGGTTGGCGGCAGGTTGAAGTGCAGCTCGCATCCGCGGTACTGCAGCTCATAGAAGGCGGGAACGTCGTGGTGCGTGGACACGTCCCGCTTTCGCAGCGCGCGGGGCCACAGCTGGTAGGAGAGGAAGGAGCCCCCAGCGTCCACGCGCACTGGGTGCACGATATCCAAAGTTGCCCGGCCCTGGGTTGGGTGCCCTGCGAGGAGACAAGCACAATAGCACCTAGGTCCAGGGCAGGGCCTTGCGGGTCCCCAGACACCAGAGGGGTCACTGCCAAGTGCGCAGCTTGAGTCAGTCAGAGCACCTGGATTCAGATTTTAACTGTGCTACCTGCTAGCTCTGCTAGTTTAATCTTTCGGAGCCTCAGTTTCTCCATTTGGATTATTGCAGTAACTTTTTTGGGGGGACATAAGAGTTGCACTCTATTGCCCAGGCTACAGTGACATGGTAACAGCCTAGCTCACAGCAACCTCAAACTGCTGGGCTCAAGCCACCCTCCTGCCTCAGTCTCTCAAGTAGCTGGGACTACAGGCACCTGCCAGGACCCTGGCTAATTTTTCTATTTTTAGTAGGGATGGGTCTCCATCCTGTTCAGGCTGGTTCCCAACAGCTGAGTTCAAATGATCCTCCTGCCTTGGCCTCCCACAGTGCTAGGATTAAAGGTGTAAACCACAGTGGCCAGCCTACCTTTTCTATTTGTCTGTTTTCTTCACCTCCTCCCAATGTAAATTCTAGGAGGGCAAGAATCTTTAATCTTAAATCTGTTGAAGATTTAAGTGCCAGAAGTGGTGTCTGGAATGTAGGCATTTCTCAGCCTTTGCTGAGTGAACCTGTAGAATGGGCATAATCGAGATTGTGGGGAGGACAAAAGGAACTAGCACTAGCTGCTCCATATACAGCAGGGCCTCCTGCTGATTGAACATGATTGCAATTGTCAGGGTTATCATTAGCCTGGAGAGCTTAAACGTGTGTCCTCAGGTGCCTGCAGTTCCGTGTTTCCAGGCTTCCTGGGATGGAGAGATGGAGAGAGACCACCCAGGCAGGGCTCCCTGGCCCTTACCACCATCACTTCAGTGGAGTAGCTCTAGGATCTATCTCTTGCATGCAACAGTTCATTTGAAGAAAGCTTCCAGGGATGGAAAGAATTTGCAGACCTCTATTCAGGCCCTTACAGTTTAAAAACCCTCTCCCTGTTGCTCTGTCCTCTTGGATTTCCCAGTAAGGATTGGATTCTTAATCGTTTTTTTGCTATACACTCCCTTCTCAAAATAATTTTCTAAATGCATGAAATAAAATATATTGGAGTATCAAGGAAATAGCTATCAAAATTATTTTAAAAGTGGGGTGTGTGGCTTGGCACCTGTAGCTCAGTGGCTAGGGTGCCAGCCACATACACTGGAGCTGGCAAGTTCAAATCCAGCCTGGGCATGCCAAACAATGACAACTACAACCAAAAAATAGCTGGGTGTTGTGGCAGGCACCTGTAGCTCCAGCTACTTGGGAGGCTGAGGCAAGAGAATCGCTTAAGCCCAAGAGTTTGAGGTTGCTGTGAGCTGTGATGCTATGGCACTCTAGCGAGGGAGCCATGATGAAACTCTGTCTCAAAAAAAAAAAAAAAAAAAAAGTGGTGTGTGGAATTATATGGTCCTTTATTACTGCTTTAAACAAGGTCTAGTAGCAAATTTAACTATGGTAATTTTGAAGTAGTGATGACTGGGTATAAACCTTATTTCAAGACACTGAAACAACTGTAATGAAATAGAAAAATCTTTTTTCTATTGGTAGCAAATCACAGGTGCTATTAATACTACTGAGAATTGTTGATAATAGTCACAATACATGGAAATGTAAATTTCACTTAGAGGTTAGAAAAATTAAATATGTAATATTTTCCCATCTAAGTTAATGAATCCCCTGGATTCATTGTCCCTTAGGTTGTGGACCCCAGGTTAGGATGCCTGCACCAGCAGTAAGCTCTCCAGACTGCTTTGTAGGTAAGAAAGCAAAGGGAGGCTCAGAAAGGGTGACAGAATGACCTAAAGCCACACAGCAAGGGTGGCAGAGTGAGCTGAGACAAGGACCCAAGTCTCCCAAGCTCTTCAGTCATATGACTCTATATTCTTAGCAGTCCATTCCTTGCTAAGCCTGTTTCCTCATTGTTAATGTGAAGAAGTTAGATTAGATCAAGTTTTTCAAATTTCTTTGGCCATCAGTCTTCAAAAGAAATCTCAAGTGGACACACACACAGATCAGAGAAGTGCTACTGAAGAGGGGGATGGTGTAGGAAACCTAAGGCCCACGCCTTTGTGCCCCTTTTCCCTTTCTGCAGTTCCTAGCCTCTGGGGAGCACAGTTAGGAAACTCACTGATCTGGAGTTTCTACCAACTCCAGGTCTTACCCAGAGTGACTGGATTTATACCCAATTCCTGAAATCCTGGCTGTTCATGACAGTGATCCCTTCGGCCCAAACGAATGCCTGGCTAACCTGCAGACGTCCTACCAGGGCTCTTTCTGCGGCTGCCTGTCAGTTAGAAGGCAGCTGAGCCCTACCCCAAAGATCCATCCTAGCCAGGCTAAGAAACCAGACCATTCCTCCAGGCTGTCCTCTGCCAAGCCACATGATGAGTGCCCTGCACACACCAGTGGTGTGCCCCCTGCTGAGGACATCTTCCTCTTACCACAACTTGAGGTTCAGGACTCAAAGATCCTTTTCCAAGGGTTATGAGGCTGTGTTGGCTGGGTAACTGTCTGGCACTGAGCAAGTCTTCCCCATCATTGGTTATCAGGGAGCCCAAGTGCAAGGAGTTTCCAGACTTCATGGATAAGAATTTCTTAAAAACAGATCGCTCACAATGGCTCCCTTTGGCCCACAGCCAAGCACTATTAGCTCCGTCTGGCTCAACGGCTCAGACTGGGGCCCCAGACAATGGCCAAAGTTCTCCGCATTCCCGCCCAGGCTCTCCCCAAGGCAGCTCAACTGAGTGCCCAGTCCAATGACACCAAAAAAGTTCACAGGGGTGATGATAGGCAGATCCCACCAGCCAGAGATACCTGGAGTCCTATCTCCCCAGACTCACGGTGCCCAGACGCAAGGAGGCTGTTGCTCGGCCACCATCTTGCTCTCCTCCGTGTCCTCTACAAAATATTTCAACTTCATCAAAATTAAATTTTTCTACTCTTCAAGAGACACTGTTGGGAGAATGAAAAGACTAGTAATAGTCTGGGTGGAAATATTTATAGATCAGGTATTTGACGAAGGACTTATAAAGAATAGAGAAAGAACTCGGCAAAGCTCAGAAATCAAAAACAACTTAACTTTTAAAATGAGAAAAACGTCTTTTAACAAAATATCTTTTAACAAGATACTTCTCAGCAAAGATGATATATACATGGCAAATAAACACAGATCGACACTGTTAGTCATTAAAGAAATGCAACTGAAAATCCCAAAGAGATTCCTCTACATAGCTATTAGAATGCTCAAAGATTGGAATTCTCATACACTGCTGATGGAAAGGTAAAGTGCCATAGCCAGTCCGGAAGTCAACTTGGCAATGTCTTAGAAAAATAAACATATACACAGTTGACCAGGCCATTCCACTCTGGAAATTTTACTCACGAGAACATGAAAGTGTATGCCTACGTGAAGACCTGTACGTAAATACTCATAGCCCCTTAATTGCAATAGCCCAAAACTGGAAATAACTCAAATGTCCTTCAATAGATGAATGAATAAACAAACTGTGTCTCACCTACACAATGGAATACTACTCAGTGGTAAGAAAAAAAGATGAACTATCGATACCTGGATAAGTCTCAAAATAATCACGCTGAGTGGAAGAAGCCAGACCAGAAATAGTACATAGTGCCTAATTCCATTTCTATACAATTCTACGAACTTGAAACTAATCTACACTGACAGAAAACACAACAGTGGTTGTCTAGCAAAGAGGGGCAAAAAGGGCAGGAAGAAAGTCTTGTTATGCCTTCAAAGGGGCACGAGGAAACTTCTACAGTGGACGGTTATGTCCATGATCATGCTTGTGGGGATGGTTTCACAGTGTGTAACATGAGTCTAAAATCACCATATTCTGTATTTTTTATTGCATGACAATTATATTTTTGTAAAGTTGTTAAAAAAAAAAAAAAGAATTTCTTAAAAACAAATACCCAGGTCTCATCTCAGACTAACTACATCAGCATCTCCAGGAAGCCAGGACTAGAGACTAGGAAGCTGTGTTTCTACCAGAAGCTGCAGGGAGCTGTGATCATCGGAAATTTTAGGAAGCCTCCTCTAGAAGTGAACCTGGCTGATCATGAACAGTGCTGGGGAGCTCTGAAAAACGCAGGTGCCCAGGACCCAGCCAAGATTCTGTTTCCAGAACAGGGTTCCCAGAATCTGAATTTTCTTTATTTTTCTAGACTTTCCCAGGGATTCTGATGTAGCCATTTCAGGGGCTTGCCTTTGGAAGTCACTGGGCTGGAAGATTTAAGGCGATTTCTTGCTCTGACAACCTAATAAGGGAATTTGGGACTACAATGCCATTACTACAGCCTGCAGACTTGCTTTTGTTTGTCAGTTTATTGATTGGGTGGGGTTGTTTCAGCTGGCACAAATACTGAAGAAACATTGTAATCAATCACCAGTGTTTTAGAATCACATGATCTTGTAAAAAAAATCTCAATTTTCAGCTTTCCTTGAAAAATCTATCATCGATACACATCAGGCCTAAATTCCTACCTGGCAGAAGGAGCTAGAATCAAGCAGTAAACCCCCCCGCAGAGGGCTATGCTCCCTGAGACATCACCAATCCTCCCTATCATTTCCCAACACTGAGGATGAGTGTGGATGGACAGCCCACTGGCATCCTGTGTTTTTTCTCACTCAGTAAAGAATTGACTAACAAAAATGGAAAAACAAGAGATTTTAAGAAAAATTTGTCTCCCTACCAGCCTTTTTTGCTCATTTATGTTACCTGCCTGGTGCTTGGCATTTAGTATGTCACTCTGGGTTACTAATCGTGAGGGAGCATTAATTGCTCCAAAGTCCAGGAAAATGTACGAGACATCATCCTTGCATTTGAAACAGCAGCATGGGTGACAGGGCACCCAGCCCCGGCACAGTCCTGAGGAAGTGAAGCAAGGGGAGGGGACTTCCCATGGAAAGACTAGGATGAAGAAAAGCTTCATCAAGCAGGATGCACTTGAGATGTCACTTGATGTGTGGGTACGAACTCAACTGTGGAGATAAGGAGGATATCGGGGTAGCAGGCACCATGTGGTAGCCCCTCAGAGATGTGGGGGAAAAGCTAGAAGTGAGAACCAGCATCTTGAAGTGAATCTCAGCCAGGCATATGTTTTGTGAAGTGACACACAAGGGAGTGACAAAACAATGCACTGTCAGCCAGGTACGGTGGCTAACCCCTATAATCCTAGCATTTTGGAGGCCATGGCAAGTAAATAGCCTGAGCTCAGGAGTTGGAGACCAGCCTGAGCAACAGGAAGACCCCCAACTCTAAAAACTAACCAGGTTTTGTTGTGGACTCCTATAGTCGCAGTTACTTGGGAGGCTGAGGCAAGAGGATGGCTTGAGCCCAAGAATTGAGGTTGCTGTGAGCTATGATCCAATGCCACTCCACCCTGGGTAACAAAGTGAGACTCTGTCTCAAAAAGAAAAAAAAAAGTACTGTCAAGAGGCATTTGAAAGACCAGGGTCCCAACTGGGCCACTTAATATTTGTATGACCTGGGTCATACGTCTGAGTTCCAATTTCCTCTTCTGCTCAGAGAATCCAGGCCAGAAAACGCGAGTAATGAAGCCCAGTTTGAGGTGGTGAAAATGACAGAGATAGAAAGACAACAGCTACAACTCCAAGGCTTTGTTTAATTGAGTATTGACACTGGTTCCCGGTCATGGAGAATCATAGCCCATCACCTAACGATAAGCTGAAGCACAGGGGGAACTGATGCCAACCAGCCCTGAAGTTCCTAACTGCAGGAGCTATGCAGCATGTTTCTAGGCAACGATGTTGTCCTCAAATGCATGTCATTGGGGAAGAGATCACCTATGTGACTAAGAGCTTGAAAAAGTGTCCCTGGGGAGGGACCCATATGTCTAGGGATGTGCATTCTGATTAAGAATCCCTGCTCTAGACCTTGGGCAAATACTGCAAGACAGAAATTCAAGGTGACTTACAAAAAAGCATCCTATGAAGTTCAAAAATGTGAACAGGGTTAAGCAGAGCTCTCCTGCACGTAAAAAGTATTCAGATTAGTGTTCTCTAGAGCTGACTGCCTGAATTTAAATCCCAACTCTGCTACCCAAAGCTGTGAGACAATGGGTGAATTATGCAACCACTCAGAATCTCAGCTCCTCCATCTGTAAAACAGCAATGACAGTAATTATAACTTCTCTTTCACTGTGAGAAGTAAATGAGTTAGTACATAAGTGCTTAAAACAACAATAGTTGTCACATGGCAAATGTGAGTCAATAGAAAATTAGCAAGAAAAGTTCTAAAGTATTCTTAGTTATTTCTTTAAAAACTCATTTTATCGCTTTGCCTAATGGCTTAACAAAATATTTTTAATCAAAAAGAAAAAATAGGCTTGGTGCCTGTAGCTCAGCAGCTAGGGCGCCAGCCACATACACTGGAGTTGGGTTCAAACCTAGCACAGGCCTGCCAAACAATAATGACAACTACAACCAAAAAATAGCCCAGTATTGTGCTAGGTACCTGTAGTCCCAGCTACTTGGGAGGCTGTGGGGTAAGAGAATCACTTAAGCATTTGAGATTAAGAGTTTGAGGTTGCTGTGAGCTGTGATGCCACGACACTCTACTAAGGGCAACACAGTGAGACTGTCTACAAAAAAAAAAGTAATAATAATAATAAAAATAAAGATTTATAGGATGTTGCCACTTTTATTGCAATAATTTTTATTTTCTTGCTCTGTTTAGCATTAATTTTTTTATAATGAACTTGTATTGTTCTGCCACTAAAGTATTTTTATCCAGGTGTGGTGGCTCACACCTATAAGTCCAGCACTTTGAGAAATGAGAGGAGGCCAGGAGTTTGAGACCAGCCTGGGCAACACAGTGAGAACCCCATTTCTCAAAAAAATTAAAAAATTAGCCAGGCATGGCTGGGCACACTGGCTCACACCTGTAATCCTAGCATCTGGGAGGCCGAGGCAGGCGGATGCTTGAGCTCAGGAGTTTGAGACCAGCCTGAACAAGAGCAAGACCCCATCTCTACTAAAAATAGAAAAACTGAGGCAAGAGGATTGCTTAAGCCCAAGAGTTTGAGGTTGCTGTGAGCCACAGCACTCTACTCAGGGTACTAGAGTGAGACTCTGTCTCAAAAAAAAAAATAAAAAATAAAAAAATTAGCCAGGCATGCATGCCTATAGCCCCAGCAACTTGGCATCCTGAGGGGGGAGAATTGCTTGATCTCAGGAGTTCGAGGCTACAGTGAGCTATGATCTCACCACTGCATTCCAATCTGGGTGACAGAGCAAGATCCTGCCTCTAAAAAAATAAAAATGAAAATGTTTAAGGGCAGAAGGGGTGAATTAAAAACTTTGTTTCACTGTCACCTATAGTTGACACTGGTAAGAGATGTTAGTGGCTGAACCTAGCGCCTCTCAGTGCCAGCAAGGCATAATTGCAGGTTCTAGTGTCTTGATAGGTAGGTACTTGCATCAGAGCGGAAGCTGCCAAGCTAAACCCACAGTGGGATGGCAGCAGGTGCCTGTCTGCAGGAGTGCCAGCAGTTCTTGGCTGAGTCTGTTCTGCTAAGTCAGGAGGTCTGTTTTGATTGGACTGAGCTCTTGCAACCCTGGGTGCTAAATACTTTGCACATCACCCCTGCAAGACAGAACTATCACTTTGGAGCTTCTGCCAAAGAAATGCCAACATTGTGTTTACCCTCACCTCCTTATTAAGAACATGAGTTACAATCCAGCCCTTCAGACGACCTGCAGCTCATGCCAAGGGATGGTGGTGTGGGATTTGCACACATACTCCTCTGCGGGTCCTCCATGTGTCCTGGTGTGCACAGCAGTGCATGGACATAGGGCTGGGGTGCCCAGTAGACCATGGGGGCTGCAGGGAGACACAACTAGGCCCCACTCCCAGCAAGTCCTTGGGTTTGTCACAGGTGGAGAAAAAATCAGGATGTATTTCCTAAAAGTTAGCTCACATTGTGCCATGGTCTCAAAGAAGGGGACATTCAGTGGGAAGAGCCCCAGATTGGAATCCTGGGGCTCCCATGAAAATGACCAAAAGGTCAGAGGCCTCCAGGTCAGGAATCCTAAGTGAGTGCAGAATGGAGAGGGCCCTACGCTAGAGACAGACACTCCACCCTGGCAGGTCATGCCCATATTAGATGGGAAATGATGCTTGGCCTGCCTCTATTACTAAACAGCAGGTCTAAGTTGTAGGATTCAGCAGGGACTCGCTAAACCCACTGGGTCTACCTGACAGACTAATTAAAATAATGGCCACTACATGGTAGTCACTCTGCCCTGTACTAAGCAAATGGCATTCAGTATCTCACTTAATCTTAAAAAGAATCCTCTTGCCAGAATTGCCAGGAGGACTGGACCAAAGTTGAGGCTCCCAGCAGTTCCTGGGGGAACAATTTTCCTGCTGCCTGAATCCTATCACCTGGCTCATCCTCTTTGAACCCCAGCACTGAGCAGTGGGAAAACACTGGTTTCATGCAGGCAACCCAGGAATCTGGTCCTAGTGAGTCACTCTACTCTCTTGAGACTGTTTCCTCATCTGTGAAAGGACTTCCTATCATCTGCCTTGCAGGGGCTGATGTTGAAATGATGAGAAATTAGAACAGGCGAGGCTGGCGCATGGTAGGTGCTCCTAAATGTTCACTTTCTACTCCCTGCCCATGGCTGCTAGACCAAACCTCCTTCATGAGCTGCTCCTCTCAACGTTTAAATACCCCCTACATTCCGGCCCGGAGGCTTTTCCTCCACAATCCCTCCACTGGGGACGCGGGTCGATCCCATCTCAGTAAGCAGGGTCTAACCCGGTCTTGGACTGAGCTTCCCCCGGGGCGCCCTCACACCCTGCACGCTCTTCTAGCCCATCCAGAATTCATTATCCTTCAGTCCAGCCGCAGGCCCCTCCCCTCTCCAAGCCTTCCTTTGGCCCGGCCTGCAGGGGCTCTCCTCTCTGTCCCACCAGCCTCGGCAGACCCTAAGCTTCCTGAACACCCGGCCAGGGGTCTCCTACACCTTCCGCTGCTCCGAACGCGCCAGGAGCGTGCGGATGCCCAGCAGTTCGCGACGGAACAAGAGTCTGGACGCGGGCCAGAGGCTCGTCGAAGGCCGCCCGAGTCAGGCGGCGAGTTATCCCGGGCGGGGGAAAGAAGCTTCTGTTCCCCGCTCCGCTCCCGGCGCCTTCACACTTGGGGGAGGGAAAGGCAGGAAGTGCAATGGCCTCGCAAGACCCGGCCCCTAAACCACCGAGGGCCGCACCGGGAGCACAAATGCGCTGGCCCGGGACTGGGGGCCGGGGGCGCGGCGAGGGAACCGCGTAGTCCTGCGACCTGGCGCGGGAGCCCGCATCTTCCCAGCCAGCCTGCTTCTCAGGCAAGCCACACACACTCAGGAGCCAGGTCTTCGGCTGGCACACCGCGCTCCGTGAAGCCCCTCGGACCAGAGTTCAGAAAGCAATGCGCGCACTGCTGCACCCGATGTGGGGAAACTGGGGCCCAAAGAGAGGAAGAGGCTTATTCCAAGCGACAGGCAGGGGATCCATAGCTGAGTCTCCAGATGGGAAAGGTTCCTAGAGGCGCAGTTTCGCCCCCCAGTCGGACCGAGCCCACCCGAGTCCCTAACGTTAGGGGAGTGGGGAACGCAACCAGCTTCAGAAGCCAGAGCGGAGTCCTCAAAAGTGAGACGCGGCTAAACCTCGGCTGGGCGAAGGGTGGGGAGGCAGGGCAGGGCCGGCCGGGCAGGGGCAGCCACCCACCTGATGCGGGTCCCGAGGCGCCAAGCGCCAGAGCGCAGAGGAGCACGAGGAGGGGGTGCCGCAGCGGCGCCGGGCTGCCGGGACGCGGGCCGCCGGGCATGGCCGGGGCTGGCGGGCCGCTGGGCGAGCCCGCGCCCACACTCTTATCTGTCCGGTCCAGTCGCTGCCCGGTCCCGGGTCCGGCTCAGGACATGCCAGGGCCGCGTGCGGCTCCCGGCGTCCCAGCTCCGACTCCGGCCTGGTGGACGGCTGCGCTCTATCCGCGGGCAACAAAGGCTGCAGGGCCCGCCCCCTCGGCGGGGCGGCTAGGCAAAGAAAAGTGGAGACAACCAAGACAGAAAGAAAGAAAGGGGCAACGGAGGGAGGGAGGAGCGCGGCCGCCCTGCCCCTCGGGCTCGTGGTCCCGCCCCCGGGCCGGCCCTCCCTCGCGGGCGGCCTCCCCTGCACTGCCGCGGTCCGCAGTTGGAAGGGCAGGGCCCAGGCCTGGCGCCCGCAGCGCCCCCCCCCCCCGACGGACGTCCGACGCCCATCGGGCCGAGAGCGCCCCCTGGCGGCCGAGGCTGCCCCAGCCCTCCTGACCCGGGTACCTCAAAACTCCTCAAAGAAACTGGGATTTCTGCCTTGTCCTAAGCCAATCTCCAAGAGGCGCCCTTCGGTTTGCTCCTTGGCTAGGCAGGTCTGCCCCTCAAAGAAAGAGATACGGAGCCTCCTGAGGGCCTAGGGTCACATAACAGGGCAGCTGGGCCACCCTCCCCTGGATCCAGAGGTAGATTCTGCCTCGAAGCTCCAGAGAGAGGCTAGAGTCTTCCTCGAGTGGACAGTCATTTCCCACGCAAGGCAGAGTCTCTGGACTCCTTTCCTAGTGGCTGTCTGCTTGGAGCGGAGCAGAGTTCAGCTCACAGCTGGGGATTGCAGCCTCACCCAGGCCAGAGCCCACAGGCTTTCAGCAGGGGCCGGGAGAGCCTGGAGGCTGGCCAAGCCCAGTCTCACACTCTAGGCCAGCCTCTGCCTCACACACGGATCCTCTGTTCCCAGCCCTGGCTCTGGCTTCCTGCTCCCCTTCCCCTTATGCTCCCCCTCTGCGGAGTACTCCCACTCCCTACCTCCTGCCTTCACTAAACCTGTTCCTGAGGATGTCCACCTTGTCCTTCAGGACCACTTTGGTTAGCTTCCTCTGAGGCCCAGGCCACACTTCCTCATGGTCCAGACTTCTGTGCACTCTCCCTCACCTCAGGAACCTCACTTTTTCAGGCTCCCTCTCCACCCCAAACCCTGCTATCCTCCTGGGGACCTGCGCTGCACGTGGCCGCCCACTGCCTTCATCTCATCTCCAGTGATCTTCCACTTCACCTCAGCCGCCAGGTCTCTTGGCCACAGCCTAGACTGTGTCATCCCTCATCAGAGCTGACACACCTGGACAATCTGAAGATCAGAGGCCCTAGCCTCACAACCACATTTCATTGTTCTTCCCCAGTCCCTCATCACCTTCCTCTTCTCCCCACCCACCAGCTCCCCCCAGCTTCACCTACTTCCCTCCCTAGCTACTTGCACTGCTTGATCCCTGCCCCACCCAACCACCTGCCATTTTTCCTGTGCCCCTCACAGCAGCTGGTCTTGTTGCCCAGTGACAGGGACAATTCAAAGTGCTACATCCTACCCCCACCCCACCAAGAGCAGGTGTCTGTAAACTAGCATCCACTCACTTTTCCCTCACTCTGGACACAATGGAACAGGCACTGCCCCAGTTGGAAACAAATGCTCCCACCCGAAGTTCTGTGGTTCTCTCCCCTCCTGACTTGCTCCGAGTGTCCTCCACTTTCCTTAGTTTCCACAGGAAGGTTTAGTCCTCCTGTGGCTCAGTTGGTGAGGCACCAGCCCCATATACTGAGGGTGGCGGGTTCAAACCCGGCCCCGGCTGAACTGCAACCAAAAAATAGCCGGGCGTTGTGGTGGGTGCCTGTAGTCCCAGCTACTCGGGAGGCTGAGGCGACAGAATAGCTGAAGCCCAGAAGTTGAAGGTTGCTGTGAGTTGTGTGATGCCACGGCACTCTACCGAGGGCCATAAAGTGAGACTCTGTCTCTACAAAAAAAAAAAAAAAATTCTCTTATCCTAGCACTTTGGGAGGCCAAGGTGGGAGGATTAATTGAGGCCAGGAATTCAAAACTAGCCTGAGCAACATAGAGCCTGTTTCTTGAAAAAGAAAAAAAAATTTCAAAAAGATACTTGATAATACCCTTCACAGACTGGAATCGACTCTACTTCTAACCCCTCATATCTGCTCCCTTTCTCAGTCAAACTGGCCCAGAGGGATGTCTAGATTCCTCTTTTTCCCATTTGTACCTCAGGCTGGACTCTCCTCCATCCCCGTCTTGGTGTCAAGAGTCATAGTCCTTCTCCACCTAGATGGCCCAGTGTGTTCTAGAGATTCCCTCCCCATCTACACACCTCAGCTCTGCCCTCATCACTGGCCAATTTTTTCACTTCACAAATACTGAGTATCCACATAGACCCAGGGGCCTGGGGACGCAGCTGTGAACAGATGGACAAGGACTCTGTTCTCTCAAGCTCCCACTGTGGAGGAGGTCACAGGCAACAAGCAAATAGATAGGTGTATAAACAAGGCCAGCTACTGAGAGGGGCTTTGAAGGAAATTAAGTTAGGAATGACAAAGAGTCTACTTTCCATGGGGTGGTTAGGGAATGTCTTACTGAAGAGGTGACATTTGAGCTGTGGGACCAGAGTAACAAGAAGGAGCCATGTGAAGGTGAAAGGGAAGATGAGCACAAACTTGGTGTCCCCGAGACTTGTCCTTTCAGGGCTAGCTTATATGTTATTCCTTCCAGAAAGCCTTCCCTTACCTCTTTCTCAGGGTACCCTGAGTGCACTTTGCCACCGCCACCAAACTGCTATGTCTGTTTATGGGTCTATCAACTCTAATATACTGTGAGATGCTGAAGTCATGTCTTACTGCTCTTTGTGATCCCTTGTTTCTTTGGAAAACTGCCAAACCCAAACAAGCAATATCTAGGCTTTTCTGAAATGCAGCCTTGGAATTTGTGTTTTCAAACATCACAGCTGACAACAATTCCTACTTGCTTCCTCCAGTGTCCTGGTCTTTGCTTTGTCCACACTTTGCTGGGTGCCTTCATAAGCTCCTCCAAAGCCACACTAGACACCATGGGGTACAAAAGAATGATAAGGCTCAGTCCTGCCCTCGTGAGGCAAATAATACTCGAACTGGAAAAATGAGACCAGCCAACTCCAAACACTGGGGGGCAAAGTTTACTTTTTGAGCAAAGCAAGAGATTTGATATTTTACTGTGTTTGATGTCATTGTTCAGAATGTCAAATATCCAATTAGTTGAGTTTTTCCCTCATATATTGATAGAAATTCTTTCATTTCTTTCTTTTGTTTTTGAGACAGAGTCTCAAGCTGGGTAGAGTGCTGTGGTGTCATAGCTCACAGCAACTTCCAACTCAGGCCCAAGCAATCCTCTTGCCTCAGTTTTTCTATTTTTAGTAGAGATAGGGTATCACTTTAGCTCAAGCTGGTCTCAAACTTGTGAGCTCAAGCAATCCATCTACCTCGGCCTCCCAGAGTGCTAGGATTACAGGTTTGAGCCTTTTTCATTTGCTTCTTAAATAATTGTTATGTTATATGACCCAACATCTCCAGTAAAAGTTAATATAGCTAAAATATTATCGAAAGCAGATCAAAATTTAAAAGGAAACTATATTGTTTCTAAATATCATTTTTATATTGATAGATTGCTTACAGCTGAATGCTCTGTATTTAAAATTATAAATTAATAGATAACAATGAAAAACGAGGCACACAATTTTAAAAAATAAATAAAACCACTCTGGGCCTCAATTTTGTTATTTGTCTAATGGAGATGGTGATTCCCACTCCCCTATCTCATAAGTTGTCTAGAGCATCCCCTCAACCAGAGGGGATTTTGCCTCTCTGAAATTTTGCAATTATCTGGAAACACTTTTGATTGTCACAACAAGGAAGAGGGTGCTAGTGGCATCTAGTGGATAGAGGCCAGGGATGCTGTTAAATGATGGCCACATGCAACAAGGAATTACCCAGCCCCAAAGTCATTGGTGGCAAGGTTAACAAACCCTGGTCTACAGTAATAAAGGTGTTGAAGGCGCTTGGCAGAGTAAAAGCCTTTACATTTCATTTTGTGTTTTGTAGTAAGACAGCACAGGATAACAATTCAAACTTCAGCCAGCGGAGGTGGCTTGCTCCTGTAGTCCTAGTTCCTAAGGAGACTGAGATGTAAGGGTGGCTTGAGGCTAGGAGTTTGTGATGAGCCTGGGTGATATAGCAAGACCTCATCTCAAAAACAAAACGAAACCAAACTTTGCAAACATCCAAAATTCTTCCCCCTGAAACCTGACTCTCAGTCCCTTAATTCACCTTCCCCAGGATATTACTATTTCAGTTTCTCTTGAGAACTTCCAGAAAAATTTTATGCAAACACCAAGACACACTTTATACACTATATATGCTAGCACATATATGCTCTACATGGGTTTTTACCCATTTATGATATAGCTTGGCGATGGCTCCATATCCTTGGTTTCAAATCTGCTGTAGGCCTTCAACAGCTACTGGACATACCAGAATATGAGCTCCATGAGAGTAGGGAGTCTTTGTTTTGCTCACTAATGTATCCTAAGTACTTAGAAAAGTGGAATGCATGTTCAATAGCTATTTTCAGTATTCAAATAGATTTTGCATAGTTGATATTCCTGTATAATATGTGCTATTATCTCCTCTCCTACTGATGAGTAAGTTGTTTCCATTCCCTTGCTGTGACTGTCCACCATGCATACATGTGAGTATATCTGCAGAATAAAGTCCTTGAACTGGGATTGCTATCAAGGGCATGTTCATTTATAACTTCAATAGACAGGTTATTGCCAAATTAAAGGCATTATTTTTCATAGGTCCCTTTCACTCCAGGAGATTGAGCTGAGTAAGAGCTGGCCTTGAAAAAGTACAAGATGATTGCTCAGCCACTGTTCTGGAAGCCCTAGAGACATGAGTGTCTTCAATCTATCCCCGTTCTCTGGAACACTAAGGCCTTCACTTGCCAATGCCATGGCCACAGCTGCCTCTGCACACCTTGAGAGGGCGGTCTGCCCCCACACCATGAGGGAAAATGCCACAGAAAGAGTCAGAGCTTTCAGCTGGCCAAGACTGGCCTCTGCTGCCTTTCCAGTTGCCACCTGGGGCATGAGAATGATGAGAGCGAGTATGTGCTATATCATGTGTGCCAACACTATCTCTTACATGCAGGGTCTATGTAAACCTCTTCTCAACATATTCTCATTTTAGAAGTGGAGATGTCAAGTAACCTGCCCAAGTTCCCGAGTTTGAAGATGTTAAGGGCAGGCAGGACTGGCCTAACTCCAGTGCCTGGATGCCTAACCACTCCACACCACTGCCTCTGCAATTTACCAACTTCAGCTCTGTTATCAAAGGGTCTCTCTGTTCTGGTTCTGCCTCTCAGAGTTGTTTCTAAGTCTTCCAGACAGCTAGCCACTGGGGAGGTGGGCACTTCCTCTTCACCAGGGACTGATTGACAAACACCTACTAAGTGCCAGTTGCCGAAAGCCAGGATGACTCCCAAAGGCAATCTCAGTAATGGCTGTCATGTGATTTTCTGCAGTCAAATCTTGTCTTCACCTCTAGCCCATGAACTCCCAGGAGGTAGGGCTGGCACCTAATAGGACCTCAGAAGACTATTGTTTGGGTCTGATTAGGACTAGAAGTATAAGCCAATGTGCCCCACCTAACCCAGCCTTATCCTGGCACAAACCCAACTCTCTTTGGGTCTCTTTACTACCCCTGGCCTTACAGCTCAGTTATTGCCTTGGCTATTTTCTTCTTCTTTTTAAAATTGTGTTTTTATTCTTTTCCATGCATTTGTTTCAATAATGGAATTTTTCATATTCTTGCATCTGGAAATAATTTGAAAACTCTACTTGCTTTTCTATTGTATTTACTGAGTGTTTAAGAGCTTTTGTTGCTCATTGTTTATACCTTAAAAATTGTTTCATGTGTTTTATTAATTTTTGTAATGAAAATACGTTTCCACATTGAAAAATCAGAATCCTTGCTGGTAATAAAATGTTGGATAAAATGAGTTACATGGGTTTTTTTTTTTCTTTATTTAATTAATAAGACATTTCACTTCTTTGTTTATCCAGTAAATACTCACTTCTGCTGCCAGCAGTGGAAATTGGGTGAATAAAAGCAGTGTGAATTTTATTATGAAATTGCTATTGCCAACATTAAAAAACGAAGTTGGTTACATAATTTGGGGATTGGGAAGGATATTTTAAAGATAAAATCAACAGCAAAAACTGTAGGAAAAAAGTTTATAGATATGCTTACATGAAAAGCAAAAATGTATCCATATCATAAAATTCCATAAATCCAACATCTAAAAAATAGGAGACCTACAGAGATCAGAGAAAATTGAGGAAAGACTATGAAGTTAGTATAAACATCTTCTCAGAACCAAAACACATGAATTCCTAGATTGAAAGGGTTTACTAGTACACAGCATAAAAAAGACCCACACTGGGTGGTGCCTGTGGCTCAGTGAGTAGGGTGCCAGCCCCATATACCAAGGGTGGTGGGTTCAAACCCAGCCCCAGCCAAAATGCAACAAAAAAATAGCCGGTTGTTGTGGCGGACGCCTGTAGTCCCAGCTACTTGTAAGGCTGAGGCAAGAGAATCGCCTAAGCCCAGGAGTTGGAGGTGGCTGTGAGCTGTGTGTGACACCATGGCACTTTACCAAGGGCAATAAAGTGAGACTCTGTCGCTACAAAAAAAAAAAAAAAAGACCCACACCAAGATACAACATTTGACATACCAGCACTCTTGGATATTGATTAGAGAAAATTGTTTCCATATTTCCTGGAGAAAAAAGAAGAATGGTCCCAAAGACTCTGTCATAAGAACAGCAACAAAATTCTGTCCAGCAATGTTAAAAACAAGAAGCCAGCAGAGCAATGCCTTCAAAATTCTGAGGGAAAAGATTTCCGCCATAGAATTCAATTCCCTGACTCTCAATCAAGTATGACAAATAGCAATAAGGACATTTTAAGACATGCGAGTTCTCAAAACATTTACCTTCTATACATTCTTTTTTGTAAAGCTACTGGAGGTTGTGTTCCACCAAAATGAGAAGTAATCCAAGAAAGAGAAAGCCGAAGGAACTGAGAAACATGTGATCCAACGTGAACAAAGCCAGTCAGGGTCACAACTGTTTAGAAGGCTAACTAAAAGAGCCGCCAGTCCACACTGAAAGAGAAAGTCAGAGATCCAGAGGGAGTTAAGGAAAGGAATAAAAGCCAAAGAATAGAGGTTACCTCATGTATGTACAAGAACCTGCAAAAGTTTTATTGCAAACCATCTGAATGACCAATTGCAATACTGATGGCTAAGATCCACAGGCTTGGTTGGCTCAGCTGCTTCCCTGGGCTGGATTCAGGGCCTAGATGTCTTCAAGGAACATGATGGAATGAGTGGCAGGCTCTGGGGTTATATGTGGTTGGGTTCAAGTCCCAGCTCTACCTACCATAGCTGGATGCCCTTGGACAAATTGCTTGATCTTTCTGAGTCTCAATTCTTAGTCCTTGGTGAAAAAAAAGGGGGTGGGGTGGCAGTAGGATTAAAACAATGCCCCTGATACCCTGATACTATGAATATTAAATGAGATGATGCATGTGAAAGTGCTTTGTAAATCAATGTTGGTCACAGTGGAAGTTCCTCAGCAACCTCTGCTAACCGTTGTCCTGGTCAAACATCCGGACTAATGCCACAGCATGCCGACCTTTTGCTACTGGGAGCACATACTCTCCATCCCTATATCAAGTGTGGCACTCCTAACCCACAGCAGGGCCTCACATGGGAACGTCTTAGAAATTCAGCATCTCAGCCCTACTGAACCAGATTCTGGGGTGATTGAGGGGCACACTGGTAGGCACCAAGCATTCCTCTTCCCACCCACTCAATTGCAGGCTTCCTAAGAGTTCCTTGGATTTGTTCTCATACCAGTTTATGCTGCTGCTCCTGTTATAATTATGAAACTTAATAGGTAAACCTAAATCTGGTTACAAAGGGAGTGTTGTTTATATGAAAATTAAAATTTTTGGAAAGACATGATTAAGATGAATTGCTAAAAATAATTGCATAGAGTTCAGTATAGGAGGCTTCTGGGAAAGGTGCCCTGGAGGTAGGCTGTCCAGGTGAGGACAGCAGGCCCTCCCTGTTTAGCCCCAGGCAGCTGTGTAGCTTCCCTATGCACCCCTCCCCCAGCATTACAGTAATTCCATGCCAAATCTGACCTTTCTTTTTGTCTTATTAACATTGGAATGCTTTATATGAATTTCCTAATTAATCCTGGAGCAACCCTATGAAATAAGTGATTACTACAGATTGAGCATCCCCAATGCAAAGATTCAAAATCTAAAACACTCCAAACTCTGAAATTGTTTGAGTGCCAACATGACACAAGTAGAAAATTCTATACCTAACACCCTGGCTTTCTAATAGTTCATTGTACATAAACTCTGTTTCATGTACAAAATTATTAAAAATCATACATAATACATGTATAAGGTGTATATGAAACATAAATGAATTGTGTGTTTTAGACTTGGGTCTTATCTCCAAGATAATTCATCATGTATATGCAAATATTACAAAGTACACAAAAAATCCAAAATCAAAAACATTTCTGGTCGCAAGCATTTTGAATAAGGGATACTCAATCTGCATCTCCAATATACAGGCAAGGAAAACACGAATTAAGTCACTTGCCAGGGCGTGAAGGTAGGTCTCTCTGCATCCAGGTGCCAAGTTCACAATCATTACACTGTTCTTGGCAGCAGATACTAAGAGAAAATACAGACAGTGCAGAAACATTTGAGAAATATACAACTTTGCCAGAAATTCAAGGAATGGGGATCCATGCAACTATCCAATGTGCAAAGATGTTTGTTCTTTTGCTTTGAATTGGATTTATATCAAAGTAGTACATGTCCATAGTTTAAAAGAGTCAGATTGGGCCAGGTGCTCCCTGTAATCCCAACACTTTGGAAGGCTGAAGAGGGACGATTGCCTGAGAGAGGAATTTGGGGTTATGGTCACCTATGATCATGCCATTGAACTCTCAAGCCTGGGTGAGAAAGGAGACTGCCTTTAAAAAAAAAAAAAAAACAAAAAAAAAGGGTGGTTCCCCTCGTGAGGAGACTGCTGGGCCTTAGGGACACTTCTGCTCCGGTTCCTCCTACAAAAACTCTCTCCCTCTCTCTGGCTTCCTCCCACTCTTGCTTGCTCTCCCTGGCTAAGAAAGCAGCACAGTGGTCCGCGTCTGGATAGTTAGATGAGCCACCTGAAACAGGCCAGTCTGGTGTTTGCGGCTCTGGCAAGTGGTGGCCCAGATGGGACTGTAGACAGCCACCGGCACAACTTCTTTTTAAAGGAAACTCTGAGTACCTTGGGATATCCTCACAGAGCAAAGAACATAATGAATAAGCCTGAAGTTGATCAGAAACTCACCAAAAAAGCTGTTATTAAGGAATATATGGAAGAAATAGAGTGCCTGAAGAGAGATCTTGCTGCAGCCCATGAGAAAAATAGAATGTACATTTCTCAAGAAAATTTTAAGAGTCATGAATGGAAAATTAACTGTTCAAGAAGAACAGATTGTGGAACTGATTGGAAAAAATTGGTGAGGTTGAGGAGGAACTAAGTAGGGTTACAGAGTTGTTTACGACTAATAAAAATGAACTTGACCAGCGTAAACATGATCTGAAAATAAGACACAGGAACTTGAAAGCACTTAAAAACATTTTCAGGAGGGCGATGATACGACAGCAGAGAAGAGGCGAGCGGACCGCGGAGGGTTGGCTACCCTCTGTTGCGTGGAGTGAGGTTAGGCTCAGGTCACTCCTCGCGGCGGGTGACACCGGAATCCTAGTAGGTATGTGAGCTCCCTGAAAGTACAAAGCAATTGTTTCCACGTTCTGATCATTCAGAGACTGTGAAGGCACAGTGCTTGCCTTTGAGTTCTTCACAGTGAAGTGGAGCAGACAAGTCAACTGTTAACAGTCTATCCACTGTGTGTTCTAAAAGAGATTTATCAGCAGGTTGCAGGTGAACATGGCCTTGAGTGTGGGGATATAGGACTCCAGGCATCTCTGGCTGGTGGGATCTGCCTATCATCACCCCTGAGAGGATACAGGTAGTCAGCGAGAGACTTCTGGACCCCAAGAGGAGGACTAAAACAGTGGAAAACCAGCAAGTGGTTGCGTGTGTTCAATCCGTCTAAACCCACCCGCAACTTCCACAGACACGAGAACTTAAAGAGCAAGAGGAAGTGAAAGGAAAATTAGGGCAAGGAAACAGATAAAAGAAATCACCCATGAGGAAGAATCAGCAGAAAACTCCAGGCAACATGAAGAACCAGTCCAGAACAACCCCGCCAAGGGACCATGAGGTAGCTACTGCAGAGGCTTCCACCTATACAGAATCCTCTGTTAGGAATGACAGAAAGGGAATTTAGAATACACATGTTGAAAATAATGAAAGAAATGATGGAAACAATGAAGGAAACTGTTAATAAAGTGGAAAATAACCAAAAGGAAATTCAAAAACAGAATCAAATAAGAGATGAACGATATGAAGAATATAAAAAGGATATAGCAGAGCTGAAGGAAATGAAACAGTCAATCAGGGAACTTAAAGATGCAATGGAAAGTATCAGCAACAGGTTAGACCATGCAGAAGAAAGAATTTCAGAGGTAGAAGACAAAGTTCTTGAGATAACTCAGATAGTAAAAGAGGCAGAAAAGAAGAGAGAGAAAGCAGAACGTTCACTGTCAGAATTATGGGACTTTATGAAGCGTTCCAACATACGAGTTATAGGAATTCCAGAACGGGAAGAAGAATGCCCCAGAGGAATGGAAGCCATACTAGAGAATATTATAAAAGAAAATTTCCCAAATATCATCAAAGATTCTGACACACTGCTTTCAGAGGGCTATCGGACCCCAGGTCGCCTCAACTCTAACTGAGTTTCTCCAAGACACATTGTGATGAACCTGTCCAAAGTCAACACAAAAGAAAAGATTCTGCAAGCTGCCAGGAGTAAGCACCAGTTGACCTACAGGGGCAAATCCATCAGAGTGACCGCAGACTTCTCTAATGAAACTTTCCAAGCAAGAAGACAATGGTCATCTACCTTTAATCTACTTAAACAGAACAATTTCCAGCCCAAAATTCTGTACCCTGCTAAGCTAAGCTTAAAAATTGATGGAGAAATCAAATCATTTACGGATATACAAACATTGAGGAAATTCGCCACAACAAGACCAGCTCTACAGGAAATACTTCAACCTGTTCTGCACACTGACCACCACAATGGATCAGCAGCGAAGTAAGAACTCAGAAATTAAAGGACAGAACCTAACCTCCACACTGATGCAAAAGATAAAACTAAGCAATGGACTCTCACCAAATAAGACGAATAGAATACTACCACACTTATCAATTATCTCAATAAATGTTAATGGCTTGAATTCCCCACTGAAGAGACATAGATTGGTTGACTGGATTAAAAAACACAAGCCATCCATTTGCTGTGTGCAAGAAACACACCTGGCTTCCAAAGACAATTTAAAGCTCCGAGTCAAGGGTTGGAAGACAATTTTTCAGGCAAATGGCATTCAGAAGAAAAGAGGAGTTGCAATCTTATTTTCAGATACATGTGGATTTAAAACAACTAAAGTCAAAAAAGACAAAGATGGTCACTTTATATTGGTCAAGGGAAAAATACAACAAGAAGACATTTCAATTCTAAATATCTATGCACCCAATTTAAATGCTCCCAGATTCTTGAAACAGACTTTACTCAGTCTGAGCAATATGATATCTGATAATACCATAATTACAGGGGACTTTAACACTCCTCTTACAGAGCTGGACAGATCCTCTAAACAGAAATTAAACAAGGATATAAGAGACTTAAATGAGACCCTAGAACAACTGTGCTTGATAGACGCATATAGAACACTCCATCCCAAAGATAAAGAATATACATTCTTCTCATCACCCCATGGAACATTCTCCAAAATTGATCATATCCTGGGACACAAAACAAATATCAACAGAATCAAAAGAATTGAAATTTTACCTTGGTTACTGCGATGCCTCACTTGTACTTTCTCGCTCAGCTGAATAACTGAATCAGGTCAACGTGGTTCAGGGAACCAGAATCCCTGATCCCCAACATCTTTTCTGGTGCCACAAAACCTGGGAAGAAAACCCTCAACATCATTCCTAGCACAGAAACTCCAGGAAAAAGAACCCCAGAGGACCCCTGCATTCCCCGCATTCACATAGGATCTCAGGATTCAGCAATTCCAGGTTAAGATGAGGGTGATGCAGGGATTCTGGCAAATACTGATGGAACCCTTTGACCAAGTGGCCAGAAAATTCCAACACCTGAAATCTCCTTCAATTAGAGAACATGAGGAGAATCCCTGATAGGAACCAGTTCATGAAGCCATGAAGCTAGAATATTTTTAACAAAGCTGTGATATCCTGAGAACTTAAATGTAATTTCCAAAGTGAAAGTCTAATTTAAATCCAAAGCTTATACACATCTCCTAAAAGACGTCTCTCTTAATAGAATGTTGAAAATAGTAAACAAGGTCAAATGTATTTGTTTTCAGAATAGGACTTACAAAATGAAAAATATATGCAGCCTGAAGCTACAAGGTCTCAAACAAATAAAAAATAAATCCATGTGAATGCAGGAAAAGGGCAGGAAAATAGAGTTCAAAAAATATAGGCCAAAAAATTCTCGAATTCCGTGAAAAGCAACCGATACATCTAAGAAGCTCAAAAGAAACCCACAAAAACCCATGTCATATGAACAAAAAAAGACCTGTTCCTAAAACCATCCTTATGAAAATATTTAAAGACAATGCTGAGAAAAAAATCTTGAAGGCAATGACAAAAGCAATCTATCCCATAAAGAGCACAAAAATAATTAGTGGCTGGTTTTTCATTAAAAAAGAGGAAAGTTAGGGTACATTAGGATGATATATTCAAAGAGACTCAAAGAAAAAAGGGGTGAGTGGCAAAACTATCCTTATTAAGCATAGGCAAAACAGACATTGCCAGCTAAAAGACTAAGGAAAGATGACCATAAAAAGTAATACTGTTTGTTGAAAATAGAGGTGGTGACAAAGGAGAATCAAGGCATCCAATTAGATATGAGAAAAACAACAAATAAGTAGCAACAGGCCAGTTTAAGTACAGCTTTTTCAATACTAGTAAGTTCAGATGAACTGAACACAACCCTGAAATGGCAGTGGTTGTCAGACCGGATAAAGTGCAAGATCCACCTATTAAAGAACTTGCAATATAGGATCTCTCATTACTCTGAAGAAGGTGACAAAAACCCAACTAAGAAAGGGGGGGAATATTTCAGTGGATGTTTCTCCAAAGAAGATGTACAAATGACCAACAGGTACAGGACAAGATGCTCAAAACCACTAGTCACTAGGGACATTATCTAATTTAAGAGATTAAAATTTGGGTGAGAGTAATTTGGATATCAGTGGTGTAAGAGCCACTTCCTATTCACTAGAATGACCATGATCAAATGGCTGACTATAAGACTTGGCATCAACCCAAGTGCCCATCAATGCATGAAAGGATTTATAAACTGTAGTATATGTATACAATGGAATGCTAGTCAGCCACAAAGAAGATGGAGACTTTACATCTTTCGTATTCACATGGATGGAGCAGATGAGCATTCTCCTTAGTAAAGTATCACAAGAAAGGAGAAGCAAGTGTCCAATGTATGTAATAGGAATATGAAAGCAACAGCGAAACAACTACACCCCACATGAGAATAAAACACAATTAAATTCAGGTGGAGGTGGGAGGAGTGAAAAAGGAAAGGGAAGGAAGGAAGGGGATCGGTAAACTCCCACCAACAGGGCACAATGTAAGGTTACATGGCAGCGTGGGAAAACAAGAGACTCAGAGAATCAATATACAACATTCCCATTGCTGTCACATCTTATGAATTTGATATAAAGAATAATTGAATTTTCATAATTATTAATCTTACTGTTCTTTCCCTGTAGTCAGAATAAAATAAAAGACCCAGTTCACGATGAAAGTTCCTTAATAACATACTTAACTCACTTCTGAAATAGTACATATATTATGTTTATTTTATGGAGTAATGTTTCTGGTGAACAGAAGGCCTACAAATGTTTTTTAATCAGTTCCAAATATCTATTTAGGAATATATATATATATATATATATACACACACACACACACACGTATATAATTTCATTTTGTTAAAGGAAAAATGAACTGAAAAGTATTGCAATTATTCTTAGAAGCACTCTTATTGCTTGTGATGGCAGACCGAGTTACTGGACTCAGTTTTCCTGTCTTACTATACATCATAACTTCGAGCTACAACAAAAGGAAAATCATAATTGAAGAGGAAAGCCCCAAGCACCAACATTTAGCAGAGAAAAGTACTATTGTACATATCTAGAAGTAAATATCATGGGTGGTAAAATAGAAATGCAGTGTAAAAACGCATCTGAGTGCAAAGAAATTTCATTGTTCTTCTGAAAGTATAAAGACCAAAATCAAACTAGTGAAAGTATGATAAAGAGAGAAAACTTAGTATCATTCCAATCTAGTTCTTTGTGCTCCCTAGAAAACCTTGGCAAGTCATTCCAAGTGTCAAACCCACAAGCCAGAGCATAGAAGCGCTTCAGTGAGCCGCCATGATGACGTAGGGGTGTGAGAGAAGTACTGGGTAAAGCAAGCTCAGAGGGTAGGCTCTGTGCTAAGCCATATGCAAAGGCTAACGAATTTCCTTAAGCCCTTGGGTAACTTACGAAGTCATAGTCAATGTCTCAACACCTCTAATTCTGATCTAAGACAATGCCCTACTTTGTTACTCAGAGAATAATATTTAGAATAATGTTTAAAATAAGTCACCTCAAATGCCCCTGGAATGAGAGCAAGTGTAAAGGCGACCTACTTACAATCAGACCACCCTTGAAAGAGAATGATTTATACATGATTTATATACATGACACATGATTTATACATAAAAAGGATGAAAATTATCCATTACCTTTTCACTTATTCCATATATGGTAACCATCTGTTTTGCTCTGTTAGTTACATTATCACCATCCCGGGAACCACCTAAATGAAATACGTTTAAAAATATACAACTCAATTTTTAAAAATATCTTTAAACCTACAAACAAAATTTGAACTTAAGGCACTCTTTCAGCCAACCCGTGGTGATATGGTGCATTCCAACTATGAGCTCTGCCACTCTTCCTCCCACACTCACATCAATTTGTTCAAGAAAGGGCTCTGCTTTCATTCCATCAGTCATTCTTAGGCAACAGGGGCACCTAAAAAACTGAAAAAGAATCATATGGTTACCAAGGACAGAACTCCAGATACAATTCTGAAATAGTGACATTGAAAACCAGAATTATCATTTAGCGCTTAAGTGTTTGATACCATGATTCTGAATAAAGAAAGCAGAGAGATAGCTATGACTGATAACAAAACCAGCAGTATAGAAATAATGTTTATAAAGTAAAATTTTATTTTGAAAACAGTAAGTGCATAACCCTGCAACAGGACTGTTTTCTCCCCAATTAGTTAAAAATTTCAAAAATGGCTATAATTGAGGCTGGGCGAGCGGCTCATGCCTGTAATTCTAGCACTCGGGAGGTAGGGGCAGGTGAATTGCTTGAGCTCTCAGGTTTGAGACTAGCCTGAGCCAGAGAGCCAGACCTTGTCTCTAAACATAGCAGGATGTTGTGGTGGGTGCCTGGAGTCCCAGCTACTCGGAAGGCTGTGGCAGGAGAATCACTTGAGCCCAAGTGTTTGAGGTTGCTGTGAGTTATGACACCACTGCACTCTACTAAGGGCAACAAAGGAAAGATATGATGATAGACTTGAAGAAAAAGTCTTAGAAAAACGATTGAATCAATTACCACGGCCCAAAATTTCTCTCTTTTGCGAGATCTGAGAAATTTTAAGAACTATTATTTGGTTCCATTACTCAAATTAAATAATATGCACTTGTAACATAAAATATATTAAGATAATCATCGTTATTAACAGGGAAAAATCCACGAATGCCACCATCCGATTTCAAGATGGCTCAAGACGTTAAAGAAGAATGGTGAATTCTTTTCACAAACATTTCAATTAGCAATTGCCTACATAAACTTTTGAAAGGCTCTATTTGAGAACAACCAAACAAAAACTACAAAAGTTCATGTGTTCCAGTGCTGGCCCTCAGGTCCTCATTGTAGCTTTGTCCATAGGCATCTCATCTTCTGTGTAACATAAGGTAATAATAGCATAACCAGATACTAGTAGTGGTCTTTTTTAAAAATTCATTTCCACACTTCTTTTAGCCCCTCATAGAAAAATTTAATTAAGCAAACCACTGTATTAGAAAGGTATATTTCAATCAGTGAAACCCATTTTTCTTTGCAAATCACAAACCTATTCATGAGGTTTTCATCCATAGATTGGACCAATATTGAAAATATTGGGGAGAACTAATAAAAATATCATAGTTACAAAAGAACAATATAGACTAGCAACTGGTTACATAGCACTTATGTGGTAAAATAAATAAATGTGGGAGGATGAGCATCATATACCATTTTGAATAAGAGACTTGAGTTTACTTAAACTTTAGTATCCATAGGATACTAAATATTTTAAACAGCATAAAGTTTTTTTAAAAGAAAGTGGGTATAATTCACTCCACAACACATGCCACTATAGCAATTTGTATTTACACACCCAAACTGTCAGAACTATCATCTTAATTTTTACATCAAAAGGGAAAGAAGAATTCTATTTCTAGAAAGTAGATGTGGTAATTAACAAGAAAGTTTAATTAGGCTGTTTTTAACATAGTCCAAAGTTTAAAATAAAAATTAAAGAATAAATCAAAGTAACCATCCTTGTTATTAGTAATATTGGACAATAGGTGCCCAGTCATATAATTACATAACCAACTAGAATATATTTGTTAAGAGGAAAAATTTTGTTATTTTCAGGTATATAATTTTATGCTCCCATAACACTTCCTTTTGCCACCTTTCTCTCTTTTCAGTCGGATACAAATGTCTTCTACGAAAGAGACAGAAGAACTAAAGAGTGTGGAGCTAGATAATCAGTTCTACTTCACTAATGAGAGGGGAATTGTCAACAAGATTTTCCTATTCATTGACATTTGCTTGACTCTCAAATTAGGAATTTGTGAAATTATTTATTGCAAAACTGAAATACACTGACAGTTGAGTATTTGATTAAGATTAGATTCAAAACAACTACAGCTTCAGTGATCTGAATAGAATGTTTGCCAAGAAAACAATTAATTATCTAACACATTGAAAAGGAAAAAGATATCAAAGAAAGCTAAAGAAAACAAACCCACTAGAGTTTTGTCTTTGGAAAACTCTAGTTTCTTCAGGGTAACCATTTGTTTTCTATGAACAGCTGCCTTTACTGCAGTTTTGTTCGCAAGAGTCTCCAACTCTGCTCCAGAAAAGCCAACAGCACCTCACGGGTCAGTGGCTGATGTGAGAAGGTCACGTAATACGGAAAGTCCAAGACACCTAAAGACAGTGCTTCCCAGAGAACTGGTGCTCCAAAGGAGAGAGAAAACAGCTATCCTGAGCCATGACTTAAAATAATCAAAATAACTCAGACTTAATTCATTAAAATTCTTAGGGGAAAGAGCTCAAGTCTGTCATTGAGATGGGCACTGGACGAATCATAAAAGTTCTTAAATTGAAGTAACTTTGTGAAGAACCAACGTGGAGTTGCCTGACAGGACTTAGAAACTTCAGATATGCCCTTGATCACTACAAGCACAACCACAAGCTGATGAAGTGACTTGAAGACAACATTCTGTCCTCTAAACTGTGTGTTGAAATAATTTGAACATAAAACCTCCTTTTACAATTGGAAACACATTTAATTTATGAATTGATTCAACCATCTAAAAATACCACAGCTTTTTTTGTAGCTTTATTTGTTACTCAAGTCAGTTCCTAATATTTCCATGTGTTTTGTTTATGGTTTTCTTTCCTCTGTTTTGGCTGCAAACTGACCATGGCAGGAGCTACTGTTCCAGAAAGTTACTGTTCTTGTAGACTATATATATCTTCAAATATTATCTCTCTGAGCACTCTTTAAAAAAATGTTCTTTGGAATCAGAGATTAAAGCTAATAAAAATGGACTTTTAAATGATGTATAAATTGGAGGCAGGGCATAAAAGTGAACTGATCTTTTAATACATTTATCACACACGGACCACAATGGGGTGAGTGAATATTTTACCATTTTATAGAGATAATATTTATATTCTAGAATTAGACTTATACTAATCAAACTTTATTTAGATAACATTTCAAAATTTCTGGTTGACCTTTCTCACGTGTCCTCGGAGGTAAACTTGCATGTTGGAACCACCAGGCCATATCAAGGTGCTAAAGGAAGAATTCAGAGAAAGAACACCCAGTAAGGATCAGACGGGGCTGCAGTCCAAGTTGAACAGGACTGAAACACTAAGGCCATGAGTGGGAAAACAAATGCAGCCAGCGGGTAGGTCAAGTCTGGAACATCAATGTTCAGATAGCTCCTTTTAAAATATGGCTCAACAAGCAGAAGGTAGAACAAGAGTTCACTGAGCTGTGTGTGTACAGACACATAATTATGCAGGCCAATGAGGGAACAAATTACTCTACACCAGACTGTTGTGAGAACCCCATGCCCACCTCAGCTGCTTAATGTGGTATGTTAGACAGGAGGCTTGGGCAGGCCAAAGCAAACTGCTGAGGAAACGACCACATGAAGAAATTCCACGGTCGGTGTCACAGCAGTCTAAAGGCTTGGAGGTGGTAATTTACAAAGGGCAGTTCTGGGATCAGATTTTTATCATCTGTTTCCAACTACCACTGACTGGGGGAATTTAGAGAGGATGAAGAGCCGATACCCTTCATGTGGCTCAGAAAAATCCTAAAAAGGTCTTTAAAGTCTTAATTTTAACTGTAAAATCTGTGGAAGTGATATAGCCTACCCTATGACATCTATGTATCCTTTACTATGAAAACTAACTTTTTGGAGTAATTGTTGTCGGGGAAAATTCACACCTGCAGACTCAGAAACCTTTTGAAACAGGGAAAATAATGCAGTGTCTTGAAAATATGAAGCCAGAAACAATGTGGAGGATGGTTTGATGGGAAAAGACCAGAAAGAAACAAGTTAGGCTGTCCGGTGAACCAGACAATGGCATGGGAATTGGACCTCAAGGGGAAACAGGAATGGAGAGGACAGAAACATCGAGTGCCAGACTGTGACTCTGACTCTTGACTCTAACCTCCCCCCTCCACATCCCCGAGGTTAACACACAGAGACCTACACTCCCAACACAGACCCTGAGCTTTGTCTTGTGTGGGTCAAGGCCTTTGGCCCTTTGGAAGTTCCTTGAAAAGCACTGACAGAAGGCAGATAGAGTAACAGGAGCAGAGGGTACAAATCTGTGTAACCTGCATACACAGGAGCCTGCAGAGTAAGATGCATCCCCACTGCCCCCAGTGAGGGACAGGGGCTTACGTACCATCTGGAGGCAACAGAAAGGATGGGAGCCTGGGACCAGTGTCTGGGAGAGTGGGGAGAAGGGGATTAGGTTGAGGACAATCATGATTACTATGGAGAATGTTTGGCCAGAGAACAGAAAGTGACTTACAAAGAGTTCTCTTTGCAATCTGAATGAGTCTGAGAGGCAGGACTTAATCTCATAAGTGAATCTGGGCAGATGTGGTTAGAGTCCTCCTCTTATGGGGAGGAGAAGAAAAAAACCCATGGTTCTCCTTGGGGGATCTGGATTTTAGGCTAATACAGGAACTTCAGCTTCTTTGGGAGACACTGTGGGGAGGTCAGGTCAGAGGGTGAGGGGAGTCTTCCTCAGTTCAGATGTCAAAGTGTTGTATTTCAGATATCAGTTTCTGAGCCTCAGTCTCAAAGATATTATCAGAAGTTAGCTCCATATGAATGATCTCTGTTTTTATTTTAAATTATCATTGAACAGCCTTATATGGTGTCATCAGTGAATTAATTTAGAGAACTTCTTAATAAGCTCTTCTCAAAACTCAGGGCTGGGAAGAAAAATTCTCATACTAAAGTATACATATGCCTTCTGTAAGTCAATAGTGAGTTCTATTTCTATACGGTGTATTTTTATTTGCCTCCACCCCTCAGAGGTATATATTTGCACTATTTGAGAGGTCATTGTCCAGCCCTTTTTTTTTTTTTGATATTTTGTTTTTTCTGTTCTCATTATTTCTTGCTAATTTTAAGTAAATTTTGATTAATTTGGTAGAACAGCTCACTGGTCTCAGGGAAACATTGACTTTCCTTTACTGGTTTATTACAAAGGACATAGTAACAAACACCCAGACAAAGAGATACAATGGGTGAGGCCTAGAAAGATGCTGAGTGAAGGAGCTTCTGTCTCCTGACATATGGACACATTCTGCTTCACCTCCCAATAAGCCTCCAGCTGTTCCACTACCTGGGGCTCCCCAAATGCTGGTGTGTTGGACCTTGTAGGGAGTGTTAATTGGATAGGCATGATTGACCCACATGGAAGTGTGCCTAGACAGAAGCAGTGTGGTCTAATACTGTTGGACCGAGTGGGGAAGCCCAGCAAGGCCTGTGCATGCCCATTCTGTGATGCTTTCTTACCTACAGCAAAGGGGGCAGGACCCTCCCTGGAATAAGCCAAGAAGGAGATTAGAGTCCCGCCTGAGGCAGGTGTAAGGAGGACAGAAGGTCAGAGAGAGATTGATTCTGTTTTCTGAGGCCTACTTCTGGGCTAAAACACCCAACATTATATCAAGAAATGGTAGCAAGGGCTGTGGGAGTTATAAACCAGAAACCAGGAACCTACATATATATATGTCCACAATGTGTCCATATTATGATATATGTCCTCTAGGCAAACATTCTCCATAATGATCATGAATATCTTTCAAACCATTTAACTATACTTTTTCTATGTTTAGAAATGTTTAGAGACACACATACTTACGGTTGTGTTCCAGTTGTAAAGAGACTCAGATGTGCATGGACATCTGACTTTGCACTGCTCGTTCCAATTTGGCTAGATTAGAAATATATATGTGTGTATATATATATATATATAAATATGAAACACAAAAAATAAATTAGCTTGGCACGGACATTCTTGACTGAGTCCCAGCTACTCAGGAGGCTGAAGAGGGAGGGATACTTAAGGCCAGGAGTCCAGGAACAGTGCAAGAAACATAATGAGATCTGGACTTTTAAAAATGAAGATATTGCTGGAGGTCCCTGGAGGAAGATGGCCAACTATAGGCATCTTGCACCAGAGGCTCCTGTCCAGAGAGGAAGGTACTGAACCGAAGTGGACTCAGTGAAGGGAAAGGGGGGAGCTGAGCATAGAAAGAAGATAGGCAAGTGCACATCATCTCTGCTGAGACAAGCTGCCACTTCCAAAAAAAGGCACCAAGACAACAAAGACTAGGTATGAAGCCCATCACCAAGAGGACAGGAGACCCATCTCCCAAGTGGGAGTCCGGCTGTGGCCCTCTGCAAGCCAGCAGGGAGCAAAAGACTTCTCCCTGAACTCCATGGCAGAGAGCCACTAAAGCCCGGTCCTCCTTCTCCAGGGAGGTCCCACCTGTAAGCCTCAGCATCATCCTCCCTGGCATAAAAACAAACAAATATCTTCCCTGCAAATCTGAACACCCAGTCCATCCTTCCCACCTCGCCTGGCTGTCTGAAGTTGTACACCCTGCAGACCCCAGAGCATGTGGCAATTCCTGAGATGCCCAAGCATTGTATGGGCTGCTGGATAGTAGGACAGAAACTCGTGTGGAAGCAGGAGGCCACTGGGAGAGGGACAAGCAGGAGAGAGGCACGCGTGGAGGCAGTGTGCAGCAGGTATAGGGGCACTGATGCCCCAGTTCTGACTTTGGAAGCAAAATTTCCTGACTCCCTTACCCACCAGAGGAGACCAGGCTCCAGCCCCTGGAGTTTAACAGATGGAAATACCGGTGGATTACAACTATCTGACTGCCTGAGACCCTTTGAACTCTTTCTCATGAGCAGGGATTATACTGCCTCTGAAAAAAATCTGATAGAATTTTTGACCTGGGCTGTTCACCAGGGACCCTTCAAGATTGAGCAGTGGTTATTTTGTGAGGGGGAGAGTTTATCCTCCTGTAGCTGTCGCTGAGGGGCAGTGGGGTGCCATAGGTGTGTGTATATTTCTTCAGATGAGATTCTAGCCTAATACCCAGACTCACAAGGAATGGGTAGAGGGTGGCTGACATCAACCCTGAGCAGTTTACATTATCTCACTCAGCAGGTTGTCAGAGTCTCTGCCGGTAGCTGTAGGGGAAAACCCATAATCACAAGCTCATTGGCAGAGGACTGGTTAGTTCCTGGGGCTGTTAATAAATTTCACCCCACCATTTTGATTGCAAAATTCAGGAAAATACTCATGGGAGAAACCAGCAGAAGAAGTCTGGCAACATGAATAATTAGAGTACATCAGCTCCCACAAGGGATGACAAAGGAGATACAATGGAAGATACCATTCCTAGAGAAATGGCTGAAGTGTCAGAAATAGAATTCAGAATATGGATGGCAAATAACATGAATAGAATGGAGGAAAACATGGAAATGGAAATCCAAAGTAGTTCAAAAGTTGCCTTGAGAAATCAATGAATTCAAAGACAATGTCACCAAGGATATGGACATAATGAGAAAAGATACAGCAAAGCTTACAGAATGAAAAGAGGTATTCGCAGAGCTTTGAAATGCAGTGGAATCCCTCAGTAATAGAGTTCATCAGGCAGAAGAAAGGATCTCAGAGGTTGAAGACAAGGCTTTTGAATAACCCCAAGGATTCAAAGAGTCATTTAAAAAATGAGAACAAGAACAGCACATTCCTTGAGAAGAATTGTGGGATCATTCCAAAAGATCAAACATCTGAATTGCAGTGATTCCTCAAGGAGAAGAGGGTGTCCTAAAGACGCAGATGCTCTACTCCAAGATAATAGGAGGAGTAGATGTTCTACTCCTCCATAATAGGAGGAGAATTTCCAAAGCATTGCAAGAGATACAGAAATTCAGATACTAGGTGGCGCTTGTGGCTCAGCGGGTAGGGCGCCGGTCCCATATGCCGGAGGTGGCGGGTTCAAACCCAGCCCCGGCCAAATTAAAAAAAAAAAAAAACATACAGAAATTCAGATACTAGATAGTTTCTGAACCCCAGCAAGACTCAATACAAACAAATCTATCATCTCCTAGACGGATGGTAATAACTTTGCCAAAGTTAATATGAAGGAGAAAATCCTGCAAGCAGCCAGGCATAAGGAAAGTATCACCTAAAAAGGGAAAAATATTAGGATGATGGCACATCTTTCAGCCAAAACGTTTCAAGGCAGAAGAGGATGGTCATCGACCTTCAACCTTCTAAAACAAAACAACTTTCAGCCCAGAATCCTGTATCCAGCTAAACTGGGTTTCATTTGTGATGTGATGGAGAAATCAAATACTTTATTGACATCCCTATGTTGAGGAAATATGACATAACTAGACCAACTCTCCAGGAAATACTCAGAACCATTTTCCATAATGACCAGCACAGTGGTCTACCACCAAAATAAAGTCACCCGGAATTTAAAGAACAAAAACAAACTTCCACTATGGTGAGGTTAAAAATATGCACTGGCCCTTTAAAAACCAAGATGGCCCACACATTCAATACCTATCAATTCTCTCAATTATGTGAATGGCTTAAATTCTCCCCTAACAAGGCAGAGGCTGGTTGACAGCATACAAAACCCAGGCCAGGTATCTGTTGCCAGCAAGAGACTCACCTTACCTCAAAGGATTTCAAAAGTCTCAGGGTGAGGGGATGGATATCTATCACACAGGCAAATGGAAATCAGAAAAAAGGAGAGGTTGCAACCTTATTTGCAGATACAATTGGATTTAAATGAACAAAAATAAGGAAAGACAAGGATGGACAATGCATATTTGTCAAGGGAAACACTGAACATGAAGAGATTTCGATAATTAACATTATGCACCCTACGTGAATGCTCCTGAATTTATGAAACAAACCCTAATGAATATGAACAATTTGATATCTTCCTGCACTATAATAGTGGAGATTTTGACACCCCTTGGCACTTCTGGATAGATTATACAAGAAGAAACTAAACACAGAAATAACGGACTTAAATTTCACCCTAGAACAAATGGACCTAACACACATTTATAGAACATTTCATCCTAATAAAACTGAATACACATTCTTCTCATCAAACCATGGATCATCCTCAAAAACTGTTCATATCTTAGGACACGAGACCACTCTCAACAAATTTAAAAGAATAGAGATGAATCCTTGTATCTTCTTAGACCATTAGGGACTAAACATTCAAGTCAACAGCCACAGAAATATTCATACCTACACAAAGTCATAGAAAGTAAATAACCTTAGGCTGAATGGCAGTTGGGTCAAAGACGAGAGTACTCATTAACTATCAGTTTTATTATTATTGTTATTTTTGGGGGGCCAGGGCTGGGTTTGAACCCACCACCTCCGGCATATGGGGCCAGTGCCCTACTCTATTAAGCCACAGGCACTGCCCAATTACCAGATTTTTGGAACAAAATGATAATGAAGATACTTTGATAATAAACCCATGGGACAGGGCATTCATAACATTAGAAGCCTCTATCAATGAAACAGGAAGAGAGCTAGACAGAAAAATAACAGGTCATCTAAACCAATTGGAAAAGGAAGATCAATGCAACCCCAACCCCAGCAGAAGAAAAGAAATAACCAAAATTAGAGTGGAATTAAATAAAATTGAACACAAAAGAATCATTCAGAAGACCAACAAAAGAAAAAGTTGGTTCTTTGAATAGCTGAATAAATTGATAAACCTTTGACTAGACTAATCAGAAACAGAAAAGTAAAACCTCTAATGAGAGGAAATAACAACAGATAACACAGACATTCAAAACATCCTCAATGATTACTACAAAAAATCTATTCCCAGAAATATGAAAACGTGGAGGAAATGGACCAATAGCTAGAAGCACATAACCTTCCTAAACTCAACCAGAAAGAATTAGAAATTTTGAATAGACCTATATCAAGCAATGAAATAGCATCAACGATACAAAATCTCCTAATGAAGAGAAGTCTGGGACCAGATGGATTCACTTGAGAATTCTACTAAAACTTCAAAGAGGAAGTATTACATAACCTTTCCAAAACGTAGACAAGGAAGGACTCCTCCTCAACACATTCTACAAAGCAAGTATCACCTTGATCCCCAAACCAGGAAAGGACCCAAGAAAGAAAGAAAACTAATGAATGAATTCGTTTTAATAAATTCGTTTTCATTCATTAAGGAAAACATTAATTAACTTCGATGCCAAGATATTCAATAAGTTCCTAGCAAACAGAATTCAACAAAACATCAAAAGTTTTACACCATGATCAAAGTGTTTTTATCCTAGGTTTACAAGGTTGTTTTAACATGTGTAAATCTATAAACATAATACAGCACATAAATAAGAAACAAAGACCATATGATTCTATTGATTGATGCATAAAAGGCTTCTGATAATATTAGCATCCTTTCATGATTAGAACACTTAGGAAAATACATTTCTTCCACTGATAGAGGCCATCTACAGCAAACCCACAGCCAATATCATATTGAACAGAGAAAAATTGAAAAGATTTACACTCAGATCTGGAACCAGACAGGGACGCCCACTGTCACCACTGCTATTCAACATAGTGCTGGAAGTCCTAGCCATTGCAATCAAGCAAGAGCGGGAGATCAAGGGCATTCAAATTGGGACAGAGGAGGTCAAACTCTCTTTGCAGATGACATGATCTTACAATGGAAAACCCCAGGGTCTCAAAAACAAAGCTCTTAGAAGTCATCAAGGAATGTAGCAGTGTCTTGGGATACAAAAGGAATACCTACAAATGAGTAGCTTTTATATATACCAATAATACTCAAGCCGAAAATATAGCCCAAGACACTATTCCTTTTCCAGTAGTGCCAAAGAAGATGAAGTACCTAGGAATATATATAACAAAGAATGTGAAAGATTTCTATAAAAGAGAACTATGAAAGCCTGAGAAAAGAAATAGCAGAAGATGTTAACAAATGGGGAAAAAAATACCATGCTCATAGTTGGAAAACATCAACATTGTTAAAATGTCTATACTACCCAAAGCCATCTACAGATATAATGCAAACCCTATCAAAGTACCAATGTCATACATTAAAGAACTTGAAAGAATAGAATTTTGTTTTATACGGAATCAGAATAAAGCCCAAATAGCCAATACAATAATTAGAAATAAAAAAGAAATCTGGAGGCATCATGCTATCAGACTTCAGGTTATACTACAAATCTATAGTGATCAAAACAGCCATGGGCATTTTTGTGCCATGGTACTGTCACACAAATAGAGATGTAGATATATGGAATAGAATCAAGAATCCAGACATGAACCCAGCCACATATCATTGTTTGATCTTTGATAAGCCTAACAAAAACGTGCACTGGGGAAAAGAATCCCTATTTAACATACGGTGCTGGGAGAACTGTATAGCAACCTGTAGAAGAGTGATACTGGTCCCACGCCTCTCACCACTAACAAAACTTGATTCTCCCTATATAAAAGATTTAAATTTAAGACATGAAACCTTAAATATACTAGAAGAGAGCACAGGGAAAATAGTTGAAGTTATTGGCCTGGGAAAATGTATTATGAGGAGGAACCCCCTGGCAATTGCAGCAACACCAAAAACAAATTCCCGGGGTTTGATCAAGCTAACAAGCTTCTGCACAGGTAAAGGCACTACAGCTGAATCGAACAGACAGCCTTTGGAATGGGAGATTTTTTGCATGTTATGATAATGACAAAGGTCTGATAACTTGAATCTCCAGAGAACTCAAATTAATGAGTAAGAAAAGAACCAACAACCCCATTTCTTTCTGGGCAAGAGACTTGAATAGAAACTTCTCCAAAGATGAAAGACAAATGGTAATGAACACATGAAAAAAAATGCTCATTGTCTTTAATCATAAGAGAAATGCAAATCAAAACCACCTTAAGGTAACACCTAACCCTAGTAAGAAGAGCCCACATCACAAAGTCCCCAAACTGCAGATGCTGGTGTGGGCGTGGAGAGAAGGGAACACTTCTACACTGCTGGTGGGAATGCAAACTAATACAACCTTTATGGGGAAAAAGTATGGAGACTCTTCAAGGAATTCAAAGTTCACCTTCCATTGGATCCCACCATTCCATTACTAGGTGTGTATCCAGGAGAACAAAAATTACTTTACCACAGAGACCTTTGCACCAGAATGCTTATTGTACCCAATCCATAATTACCAAGTTGCGGAAGCACCCAAATGCCAATCAATACATGAATTGATTTACAAACTGTGATATAGGTATACCATGGTATATGTATACTAATACTGTATTCCATTTTATTGCCTTCAATTTGTAGGCACTATCTTACAGATTGAAGGCAATAAAATTACAAAATACTTCTTAGCCTTGTAAAATAGTAGTTTTTCTAACTGTAGGTCATGTCTCACAATTAAATGTGAAACCAATTTTGTGGGTCACAAAAAATATTAAAAAAAAAAAAAAGAAAAGTTTTGGCTCGGCGCCCATAGCACAGTGATTACAGCACCAGCCACATACACGGAGGGTGGAGGTTCTGAACCCGACCCAGGGCAGCTAAACAACTGCAACAAAAAAATAGCCGGGCGTTGTGGCCAGTGGCTATAGTCTCAACTACTCAGGAGGCTGAGGCAAGAGAATTGCTTGAGCCCAAGAGTTTGAGGTTGCTGTGAGCTGTGACACCAGAGCACTCTACCCAGGGCGACAGCTTGAGATTCTGTCTCAACAAAAAACAAAAAACAACCCCCGCCCCCAGTTTTGGGTGTGTATTGTTAAAATATTTCTTACTGTGGATTGCAGTCAAAAAAGTTAGAAAGCCACAGTTTTGTAAATGTCGATTAAACTAAACTTCTCCAATACATTTTAAACACTGTGTAGGCAAAGATACTTTCTCACTTGATTAATACTCACCCACCCAGTCTTCCCATTCTCTACTACATAAATGTAACACTAGCTTTATTCATTTTCCATTTCCTTAATTCAGATGAAAAGGAGAGGGTAAGTCTGAAGTCTAACGACCATTTTCCACGACACTGTATAAGCATTCACCAGTTTGTGTTCCTTCTTCAGATTAGTCATCTGAGCATTATGATGCACTTCAGATGGGCTCTTGGAGCACCTGTTTCTTGACTCAAGTCTATTTGAAATTTTAGATGTCCCAAATAGGGCTCTGAAATTTTTACAACCTGCTTCAGACACAGGCTTATGCTTAATGTGTGTTTTTCAAGATTACCTTCTTCCCCCCCACCCTTTTCTTTTGAGACAGTCCCACTCTGTCATGGGCTAGCCTGCTGGGCTAGCACATCAGCCTAGCTCACAGCCAATTTGAAGTCCTGGGTTCAAGTATCCTCCTGCCGCAGCTTCTTGAGTACCTACGACTACAGGTATCTGTCACAATAACTAATTTTTCTACTTTTAGTAGAGATGGGGTCTTGCTCTTGCTCAGGCTGGTCTCAAACTCCTGAGCTCCAGCGATACTCCCTCATAGGTCTCCCAGAGTGCTAGGATTGCAGGCATGAGCCACTGCGCATGGCCCTTCTTCCCTTACTTTGGAGCCAGGATCTCTATTTCCACCATAACATTATGTTTGATAATCCCTGATGCTCTCTATAAATTTTTTTTTTGCTTTTTTTTTTGTAGCGACAGAGTCTCACTTTATGGCCCTAGGTAGAGTGCCGTGGCCTCACACAGCTCACAGCAACCTCCAACTCCTGGGCTTAAGCGATTCTCTTGCCTCAGCCTCCCGAGTAGCTGGGACTACAGGCGCCCGCCACAACGCCCGGGTATTTTTTGGTTGCAGTTTGGCCGGGCCGGGCCGGGTTTGAACCCGCCACCCTCGGTATATGGGGCCGGCGCCCTACCGACTGAGCCACAGGCGCCGCCCACTCTCTCTATAAATTTTTAAATTATGGGGCGGCGCCTGTGGCTCAGCAGGTAGGGCTCCGGTCCCATATGCCAGAGGTGGTGGGTTCAAACCCAGCCCCGGCCAAATTAAAAAAAAAAAAAAAAAAAAAATTTAAATTATGTATGCTCCAAATTGTTTCTATCTTCTCTTCTCCTAACTTAAGGGAGTATTCTCATTAACAAAATTGTGCCCTTTTCTAGGTTTCGAATGTATCTTACATCATTTTTTTTTTTTTTTGGCTGGGGTTGGGTTTGAACCTGCCACCTCCGGTATATGGGGCCGGCACCTTACTCCTTTGAGCCACAGGCACTGCCCCTTATCTCACAACTTCTTAATCAGCAGACAAAATGTGAATGCTTATCTAGGCCTAATACCGCACTGTGACCTGTGACATTTCTAATGTAGTGTACTTTTTTGTACTATTACCTACAGTACTCTTAGTTTGAACTCAATCCCCATTTCCTCCAATAACTTTCCTGAAGACCTCCAACAGAATGTCTTCCAACCTCCACACATTTTGTTCAAACTTTATAGTACCTATCAGTCTACGTAAAATTGTAATTATGAATCTGTCCCCATGATTAACTCTCCTATGTGTATACCTTGCCTGCTCACCAAACACCAGAGCACACTTACACAGTAAGGCCCTGCTAATGGCTTACAGAACTGTACTGAGAAGGTAAAGCACTTAATTCAGTGGTTATAAAAATAGGTTAGAAGCTGTTTTCAATTCTGCACACCCTTCCACAGTCTTAATTTGCTCAATTGTAAAGTCTTTTACAAATATAAAAACCTGTGATAGATATCATGGGAATGGCAATAAAGAACGCAGAAGTAAAACACGAAGGCTTGATAAAACCGATGTGATGCTCTCTGCATTTCCACACGTGGCTCAGTAAATCACTGCCTGAATTCCCCTCTCAGCTTTCACCATTCTGCCCTGTCATCCCCTTTTACTCTACTTCATAAACCTCCCACACTGTAGGGTGTACCACAGACCACTTCGCGGACCTCGCTGTATCTTTTTCTCATAGGGCCATGTACCCCGAAGTATATTAGGTAACCGATTCTTTCTTGCCTTGCTTCTGTTCCGGTCTCAGTTGGCCACATTCACAGAACATGAGTGGGCAACCATTTCCCTCTAACAGTCCCAACTAAAATGGAAGCACGTCTAGACGTGGGCACCTTTAATCCTCTGTAAGCCCCGGAGTTTTTAGGTCACCGTATTTCCTCCACTGGCTACCGTCTCAATGTGACTTGAGATAGACATCGGTCTTCCAAGCACAGTCTTTCCCTAACTTTCCAGCCTTACGATGCCACTACCCTGCATATACAAACTACCTCGCAGATCTTAAGGAAGGTTGGGACGTTACTCCAGCGGTCAAATTTTCCGAAAAGGGTTTGACCCCGGGGCACTTATTTAAGGGGACCCCCAGATGTTCTAACTTCCTTCCTGGAAACTGATCTTTGCCACCCGTCCTATACTTCCTGGGTTTCTCCGTTCCCAAAAACAACACATCCACCTATCACCTTCTCCACTTTGGGAGATGTGCCCCTCGACTAACCCCTCTCTTTCCCCTTCTCAGCTGAGGATCGGCATGCCCTAGCTCGAGCGTCTGTCCTAGCCTGCCCGCCGCACTAGCCCCTATTCTACCGCTTCTCCTCCTCTATTCACTTTGGGTTTCTCAGGCAGTTTCTTCCGGTTCTTCTTCTTCTGCTCCTCGCTTCTGAGGTTCTTCAGCAAGGCCAGGTCGTCAGGGGCCCCGGGCGGCGCGCTGTCGCCTCCTCCCGTTTGCGGTGCGGGCTCCGGCGCAAGCCGCGGCCCAACCGTAGCCCAGCAGTACCAGCAGGAACAGCTCGAGCGCGCCCGTGCCCACCAGGATCACCCAGCCCGGGTATCGCTTCGGCTCCAGCCCCAGGTCGAGGCCCAGCTCGGTGCGCAGAAAGCCTAGGCCAACTGAGAGCATTTCCCGCAGCCGGGCCGAGCCCTCCTCGGCCTGCTGGGCCAGCTCATCCTGCCAGCTCCTCGCAGCCATCTTCCCTTCTGTCAGGGGTACTCGCAGGATGACGCTGGGGCGCAGAGACGCCGCGGACTAGTCAAGGGAAGCGAGGAGGGGCTGGGCCGGCAGCCTCAGGCTGAGCGCATCGCGACCGCCCCTCGCGCCAGAGCCGGGGATAGGCCGCTGTCGCCGCGGGGAGGGGAGAGGGGGCTCCCAGGTTTCCCCTAGTCAGACTCACTCCGCCGCCGCCTGAAGGAGGGGGGCAGGCGGGAGGGAGTGTCTGCAGCGGCCGCCGCTAAGCGGCGTCTCCGCGTCAGCGCCAGGCCCCGCTATCCTCCCAGGGCGGAACAAGGGCGGCTCAGGCCGCGATCCACGCCGCACGCGGGGACTATCGCGGATCACGTGGACTCCGATGGGCGTGGCATGACCGTCACGTGGCCGTGGGCGTGGTCGGGCGGGCAGGGCGCTGTTGGAGCAAAGGCGCAGTTGTTGCGGTTGGCGTCGGCTCTTTGGGCCTGGTTCAGACGCGGAGCCTGGGAACCGGTAACCGTGGACATGGGACTGGGAGGGGTTGTGTGGGAGAAGCCTCCACCGGGTGGCTGGTGGCGCGGTGCTAGGAGACGTGGCGCTCGGAATGAGTGTGGGGGCGGGCGGGGGGAGGAGGGTGAAGAGTGAGGAACCAGGTCACCCGGTCTAAGTCAAAGTCAACCCGGCAGTTGTAGGGCTTTCGTTCTTTTTCGGCAGTGGTGTTGGGATGGAAGTGGCTTTTACTCCTAGGGTGCTTCTAGAGTGAACTGAGCGGAGTCGGAACTGAAGCCGGACACTCTTACTGCAGGGCCTAGGTTTAATTCACAAATTGGATATTTCTCATTAGGGCCCACTGACATACTGTGTACTTGCCATTTGCCAGCCTGGCTAGGGCGCGTTCATTCATTCATTCTTTCTCCTCAGTGTTGTTAGTCCCCACTATTCACAAGTTGGAAAGCTGGTGGGCGGCTCTATTCTTTTCATTTGTAGCTTTAATAAGAAATAAGAGGAAGCACATTAGATTGTATTTACATGGAGAGGTAGCTTTTTCGTTGTGTTTTATTTTTAGCTTTTATACACTGCAAAAAGAGTTTTACAAAATCCTATTTTTATTTTCTGTGTTGACCATCTGTGTGATGCAGCGATAGAAGGAATGGAATTGCTTTTCAGATTTTGATCACAAAGAAAATGTCTGGAGGGTGCTGGTGGGTTTTAAAATTCCATTTTTGTGTAAGAAAACTGTCTTGTCGTTAAATGATAATTAGCATGCAAACAAGTGTCCTTTTTTTTTTTTTTTTTTTGAGTCAGTCTCACTATGTCGCCCTCGGTAGCATGCTTTGGTGTCACAGCTCACAGCCACCTCCAACTCTTGGGCTTAAACGATTCTCTTGCCTGAGCCTCCCAAGTAGCTGGGACTAGGTGCCTGCCACAAGGCCTGGCTATTTTTTTTTGCATTTGTCATTGTTTTTTAGCGGGCCTGGGCCGTGTTCGAACCTGCTGGCCTCGGTGTATGTGACTGGCGCCGTAACCACTGTGCTATGGGAACCAAGCCGTAAACAAGTGTCTTAATCCAACTAAATACAGGCTTTCTCAAAGAATATGACACGGGTAATATTAGCACTGAATGCCAAAAATCTATTAGGAAGTATCTTGACCTATTTTCCAACGGTGTTGTAATGCATGCTGTGATTAATGGTTGGAAGGGAGTTTTATAAAGAATAAATAGTAAAAATAAACTACTTTTGCTAAGTTTTATACAGGCTTATAATTATAGACTAAATTACACGGCCAAAAACTTAGAAGATGTCATCAGGACCTGCTTTAACTCTTAGAGTTTCTAAATTATCCTTATAATTGTGAAATAAGATTTATAATCCTACCTGTATATTTGGGTTCCAGAGACATGAAAGGTCATGATATTCTATGAAGTTCCACTGACTATTCTACATTAACACCTGTGGACTTAGGAATTACACTTTTTACAGTAGTTATACTCGGATATCCAGTCCCTTTGGTAGACTAGTAAGTCTTGATTCAGTAAATCAATTACCTTTCTTTTTTTTCTGTGACTGTCCTTTAATCTTAAAAATAAAAAAACAAAAATATGGTTACTGTATTTGTTAATACAGATAAACTCATTTTTCTTTTTTAATTTGAGACAGAATCTCACTATGGGCCTTCAAAAGAGCTCACAGCAACCTCAAACTCTAAGGCTTAAGCAATTCTCTAGGAGAATTGGGACTGGGGCTATAGGGACTATAGGAGCCTGCCACAATGCCTGGCTATTTTTTTGTTGCGGTTGTCATTGTTGTTTAGCAGGCCCAGGCTGAGTTTGAACCTGCCAGCCTCAATGTATGTGGCCAGCGCCCTAACTACTTACCTACAGACATTGGGCCCTCATTTTTCATACATAACTTTCTTGTTGTCTTTCCATGTGTTTACATTTTAAAAACAAAATGGAGTCATATTTACTGTTTACTGACTTGCACTTAATATGGTCCTGAACATGCATGTCAACTAATAAAGCCTATCTGATAAAACCCACCTTGAACACCTATAGTCCCGCAAAGTTAGCTTTATTCATTTACAGCAGGGTGGAGTTTAGGTAAAATTTAAATGAAGCAATGCTTTGAAAGGCTCAAAGCAAAGAATGTAAAGGAGTTAATATCAGGTCTGTCCTAAGCAGACTGGGAATCCTAATTCCTTGTAAGTGACAAAGTTAAGATGTTGTGTTTGAAACCCCTTAACTGAAGTTTTGCACCTGGGCTGGATATAAGGACTTTATTCTAGGAGTGACCCACACATTGGCATGCCACTCAATAAAAAGGAATGAACTATAAATACATGCAACAACATGGATAAATCTCAATGAAATTAGTTGACTGAAAGAAGGTAGACAAAAAAGGAGTACATATTCAAAAGAGTCCATTTATATAAAACTAGAACATGCAAACTAATCTATGGCGACAGAAAGCAAATTTGTTTTTATTGGAGGATGCGGGTTGGGAGCAAGGGGATATAGAGGGAGGGATTACCAAGAGGCACCAGGAAATTTTGGGGAGTGATGGATGTATTCATTATTTTTATTGTGATGACGGTTTTACAGATACATATTTATTTCAAAACTTACCAAATCGTATACTTTATGTTTTGCAGTTTAATTAGATAGGGTCAGTTATACTCCAGTAAAGCAGTTCAGAAAAGTTTTTAAAAAGTAACTCATACGGCTCAGATCCTAACAAAAGTGAGATGACTGAGTTCTATTTTCACTAATGGGATTTCAGACAAAGTTTTTGCCAGTCTGTGATTTCACAGAACAAGATTTTTTGATACTGCATGTCTTGATGTTAATTAGCAAAAGTTTTTCTTACAGGTTTGCATGATTAATACAGTATCTTTTTTTTTTTGAGACAGGAGTCTCATTTTGTTGCCCTTGCTAGAATGCCGTGAGGTCACAGCTCACAGCAACCTCAAACTCTTAGGTTCAAAGGATTCTCTTGCTTCAGCACCCTGAGTAAGTGGGACTACAGTCAGCTGCCACAGGGTCTCACTCTTGCTCAGGTTGGTCTCGAACCAGTGAGCGCAGGCAATCCACCAACCTTGGCCTCCCAGAGTGCTAGGACTATAGGCTTGAGCCACTGCACCCAGCCCTACAGTATCATTTCTAATGGCAGGCTAGTCTATTGTCTTTTTCTACTGTACTTTAACATACTGTTTCTTGCTATTAAATGCAATCTGTCATGAACATACTTGTAATTTTGTGAATATCCATGATTGCTTCCTGAGCTTCCAAAGGTTAAACGTCATACCCTAGAGTCAGGTTGGCTGAGCGCAGACTAGAACCCAGACCTCCCAATGCTGTTGACTCTTGTCAGTATACTGTGTAGTCATTTCTTAAAGTACTGCATGTATTGGTTCCCTCCAGCTGCCATAACAAAATACCACAGACTGGGTGGCTTAAACGGTTTTGGAGCCTGGAAGTCCAAGTTAGGGTGGCAGTGTGGGTGGGTTCTAATGAGGGCCCTCTTTCTACTTGCAAATATCTACTTTCTCTCTGTGTTTTCTCATGAGGCAGAGAGAGAGCAAGAGAGGTCTCTGATACCCCTTCTCATAAGAACACGTTAATGTGGGCGGCTCCTATGACTCAGTGGGTAGGGTGCCGGCCCCATATACCAAGGGTGCAGGGATCCAACCCAGCCCTGGCCAAACTGCAAAACAGAAAAATAGCCGGGCGTTGTGGTGGGCGCCTGTAGTCCCAGCTCCTCAGGAGGCTGAGGCAAGAGAATCGCCTAAGTCCAGGAACTGGAGGTTGCTGTGAGCTATGCCGCCATGGCACTCTATTGAGGGTGATAAAGTGAGACTCTGTCTCAAAAAAAAAAAAAAAAAAAGAACATGTTAATGTTATTATATCAAGACCCTATTCTTGGGACCTCTAAAACCTTAATTACTTCTTTAAAAGCCTTATCTCCAAATACAGTCATACTGGAGATTAGGGTTTCAGCAGATGAGTTTTGTGAGAGACAAACATTCAGACCATTGCAATATGGGAAGCTAACTTCCACTTAAGTAGCTTATGTTTAGGGGGAGTGAAGAAGAATGTTGGTTCATGTCTTCACAGTGTAGATTCTTGCCATCATAAACTGCATTGTCACTAAGTTACATACACAAGGGGATAATTTTACAGTAAGGCAGGAAACTATAGTTGAGTATGGCAAGAATTTTGAGATGTGGTCAGGAAGGGGTTATGTTCAGAATAAATCTATTAAGAATTAGTAAATAATTGGCCAGGTGTGATGGCTAATGCCTGTAAATCCTAGCAGTGTAGGAGGCCGAGGCGGGTGGATTGCTTGAACTTAAGAGTTCAAGACCAGCATAAGCAAGAGTGAGACCATGTCTTTACTAAAAATAGAAAAACTAACTGGACGTTGTGGGTAACTAAGTTATCCACAACACCCAGTTACTTGGAAGGCTAAGGCAAGAGGATAGCTTGAATCCAGGAGTTTGAGGTTGCTGTGAGCTATGATGCCATGGTACTCTACTCAGGGCAAAAAAGTGAGACTCTGTCTAAAAAAAAAAATAGTGGCCCACGCCTGTAATCCTAGCACTCTGGGATACCAAGGCGGGTGGATTGCCTGAGCTCACAGGTTCAAGACCAGCCAGAGCCAGAGCGAGACCTTTCTCAATAAACAGCCAGGCATTGTGTCAGGTGCCTGTAGTCCCAGCTACTTGGGAGGCTGAAGGAAGAGAATTGCTTAAGTCCAAGAGTTTGAGGTTGGGACACCATGGCACTCTACCCAGGGCAACAAAGTGGGACTCTGTCTCAAAAAAAAGAAGGAAAGGAAAAAATGAAATTATCCTTGGAAGTATCCTCAGAATCCTAATCTGAAATATTTATTTTATTTTATTTAAAAAAAGTTGTTTTTTTTTTTTTTTGACAGAGTCTTACTTTGTCACCCTTGGTAGAGTACTGTGGCATAGCTCATATCAATCTCAAACCACAATGACTGGATTTTTTTTTTTTTTTTGAGACAGGATCTCACCCTGGCTCAGGCTGGTTTTGAACCAGTGAGCTCAGGGCAATCCACCTGCCTCAGCCTCCCAAGTGCTGGGATTACAGGCGTGAGCCACCGCGCCAGCCTTAAACTGAAATATTTATAAATGTGTCACTGAAAGGGCCACGATGTTTCCAAGTCCTTTAAGAGATCAGAAAATGTGTTAAGAATCTGAATGGAGGGAGGTGCCTGTGGCTCAGTGAGTAGGGTGCTGGCCCCATATACTGAGGGTGGCGGGTTCAAACCTGGCCCCGGCCAAACTGCAACAAAAAAATAGCCGGGCATTGCGGTGGGCGCCTGTAGTCCCAGCTACTCAGGAGGCTAAGGCAGGAGAATCGCCTAAGCCCAAGAGCTGGAGGTTGCTGTGAGCCGTGATGCCACAGCACTCTACCGAGGGTGACAAAGAAAAAAAAAAAAAGAATCTGAATGGAACTAAAAACTGGAATTTTATCAATTGTTTCTCACAGGAACATCAGTATTCGGGTCAGTGGAAGCACTGAGGCTGTGAAAGTGATAACCAAAGTAAATTGTGATATATTCACATAGTGAAATATATGTATAATAAGAATATAACAGCATGCATGGATGCATGGGAATAATGAACTTGAAAGACGGGAGAGTGGGAGAGAGATGGATTGGCAAGAAGAATATAGGGGTCTACAAATACATTTATAATGTGTCTCTTAAACTAGGTAATGGGTGTAAGGGTGCTCCTTATATTATCTCTCTTTTTTTGCATGCCTGAAATACTTTGTAATTAAATTTAAGTGACACTTCTTTCCAAAAGGGACGCATTAGGTTGCATTCCCACCAGCGGTGCGGAGGTGTTCCCTTTTCTCCACATCCACGCCAACATTTATAGTTTTGGGATTTTGTTATGTGAGCCACTCTTACTGGACTTAGATGATATCTTAGACCTGCCGTTCAATCCTGCAATTCCTTTACTAGGAGTATATCCAAAAGATCAAAAATCACTTTATAACAAAGATATTTGCACCAGATTATTCATTTCAGCTCAATTCATAATAGCCAAGTCATGGAAGAAGCCCAAATGCCCATCAACCCATGAATGGATTAATATACTGTGGTATATGTATACCATGGAATATTATGTAGCCTTAAAAAGATGGAGACTTTACCTCTTTTATGTTCATTTGGATGGAGCTGGAACATATCCTACTTTGTAAAGTATCTTAATAATGGAGGAAAAAGTATCCAATGTATTCAGTACTATTATGAAACCAGTTTACAATCACTCACACTTTCACATGAAGACTAGATCACAACTATGGCCCAGGATGAAAGAGGGAGAGGAGGGGGAGGCCAGATGGAGGGAGGATGAATGGTGGGATCACACTTGTGGTGCATATTTCAAGGGTACATGTTGGATCTATTAAGTTTAGGGTATAAATGTCTTAACACAATAATTAAGTAAATGTAGTGAGGGATATTTTAACCAGTACAATGTAAGCATTATTGCACATTGTACCTCATAAATGCATTAATGTATACATGATCTACCTCTTTATGATTTAATAAAGAAAAAAATTTAAATGACAAAGGCAATAGTTTGCACAGAGTCTAGATAAAATAATGGGGTCTCCCTGATTCGCAATTGCTGAGTTGCTATAATTGTACAGTGGGGGGAACTAGATTGGAGGATCTTAGCTCAATAGGTATTTTGTTTTGCTCTGATTTCATGCCCCATGCACTACACCCAGAAGGTAATGTGGCTTCTTACGTAGACTTTACTTCATAAGAGAGAGTGGGTTGAAGAGCTGACTTTTAGTAAAACTGACCCTCTTAGCAATTACTGGCATAAATCATCATTCTTGGTGGAGCACTATGGCTCCCATGGGGCTGAAAATTATTGGTTCTTGGAGGAAAAAAATCTTAAAGTATAAAATTCCGATATAGTATATACACAGGTATAAAATACATCTATGGTGTTAAAATCTGCCCTGAGAGGCAATCAAGAAAAAAATTAAAAAAGACTTAGGAGGTGATGATTTCAAAAATGGTGAGAAACACCGGTGTAAAGGAAGAATACGGCACTCTGCTTTGTCAGGGTCCTGGGTTTTTGGTTAATCGGTCTCTGTGGGTCATATATACTTTTTTTTTTTTTTTTGAGACAGTCTCATTCTGTCACCCTGGGTAGAGTGCAACAGTGGTGTCATCGTATCTCACAACATTATCAAACTCCTGAGCCCAAGTGATCCTCCTGCTTCCACCTCCCAAGTAGCTGGGACTACAGACACAAACCATCACACCCACACCCAGCTAGTTTTTGTATTTTTAGTAGAGCTGGGGGTCTGGCCCGTGCTCAGGCTGGTCTTAAGCTCTTGAGCTCAAGCAATTCACCTGTCTTGGTCTCCCAGAGTGCTAGGATTACAGGCACGAACCACTGCATTTGGCTTCTCCAGGTCATTTACTCAATCATTCCTTCAGATTTCTATTAAATTTAACTCTCAGCTTTAAATACATAGTATCTTCAAAAATCTCAAACCTAGTGAGAATGTTGGAGCCTTCCTTAGTGCAAAGGAATATGACTACAGTAAGTTGATTTGAACCTGGGGATTTTAATGGGTACTGTGATGCATCTCCTAGATTCCTTTTCAAGAGTGGAGGACTCCTTGATCCTGGGAGTATTCCCAGAAGACATCCCTAAGTTGTTATACTTTTGAGGAAATTAGGAAAACTCTCTGCCAAGGTCATGTCGCTTTTCCAGGGATAGCCCATATCCAATGACCCATTAGCCTTGGTTGGAGGGTGGGGGTTAATGTAATGGCCTTCTTACCCAAACCTGGAGAAATCACAAGGACCATACCAGTTTCAGAGCACTGCAGGGGCGTGGCTGAGGACTGTTGGTACTGCATGTCAACTCAGTTCTCCCCCTGCCCAGTCCTGTCTCCTCCTTCCACTGGCATTGGTTCTAAGAGTACTTGTCGATGTCGTAGATGCTGATCTGTCTCCAGGTGTGCTTCTTAGACAACCAACCTGTAACAGGGTTGAGGAGGTATTTATGAAGTATTTGAAATCATGGAGGAGAGGAGATTATTTCAGCATAGGTATGGCAGAACACTAAATGCAATGTATTTGGGTTAAATCTTGAAGGGTAAGTTAGGACATTGCTAAGGAGAAAATAGGATGAAGATTGAGGGACATTTCCAAGCATGGGGACAAGAAAAAGGGAAGGTCTGGGAACATGACAACATGGTATATGGGATTAAATGGAAATTATAAATAGACTAGAAATAAAGTCTGTAGGATTTCGTGAGGGATTAAAGACAAGGGAATTGTCAGGATGACTCCTAGATTTCTCACAATTGGACAGGTGGTGGTGCTGTTGCTGAAACAGGGAATGTTGGGAAAGAATTAAGTTTTATAAGCCAGGACTGGTTTTGTACACATTGATTTTGAGAAGTAAAAAATATGCAGATGAAGATACCAAATAGGCGAGTGGATTTATAGGCATAGACCCCAAAGTAGAGATCAGAGTTGGAGGGACCTCTCGGTTTCCTTGCTCCAACTTTTTTTTCATCAGTCACTTGATATTCTCCTTAGTCACAGCCCCTTGCATGCACTCTTCCCTTTCAGTGGAATGCATTTTCTTGCTTTTGCTAGTTCCTACTTTTTTTTTTTTTTTTTTTTTTTCAGAAAGACACTGTATCATCCAGGTGGAGCGCAGTATCCCAATCATACCTCACTGCCACCTTGAACTCCTGGCCTCAAGGTATTCTCCTGGCTCAGCCGCCTGAGTAGCTGGGACTACAGGTGAGGGTACTACACCTGGCTAATTTTTTTTTTTTTTTTTTTTTTTAAGAAATAGGATTTCCCGGGCGGCGCCTGTGGCTCAGTGAGCAGGGCGCCGGCCCCATATGCCGAGGGTGGCGGGTTCAAACCCAGCCCCGGCCAAACTGCAACAAAAAAATAGCCGGGCGTTGTGGTGGGCGCCTGTGGTCACAGCTACTTTGGAGGCTGAGGCAGGAGAATTGCCTAAGCCCAGGAGCTGGAGGTTGCTGTGAGCTGTGTGATTCCACGGTACTCTACCGAGGGCAATAAAGTGAAACTCTGTCTCTACAAAAAAAAAAAAAAGAAATAGGATTTCCCTATGTTTCCCAGGTTGATTAGAAACTCATGGACTTAAGTGATCTTCCACATTGGTCTCCCAAAATGCTAGGGTTACAGGTACAAGCCACTGTGCCCAGCTCTTGCTCAGATTTTTTATATCTCAAATGAAATATTTTTCCCCAGAAGGTATGACCAATCAGGTCACTTCCTCATGTTACTTATTTTTATAGCACCATGAACTTTTATAGTATTTGTCAAAATCATAATTTTACATTTAATTTTTTAATTAAAAAAATTGTTTAACATATACATGTTTATTTGGTTTCCACTTTTTGCCTTCACAAAATCAAAAAGGCTTAAAATTTAATAACAATAACAATGTTTAAGATAAGGACTAGAAACAAAAACCTCGTAAAGAATGAACAAAGATAAATACATTCAGAAAAGAAATCAGACGTTTGCTGCAATGAAATATTGAGCAATAATAATAATGCAAAAAAAGTAACATTCACATTGTCAAATAAGAGTATGTCTATTATAGAATAATTTCACATTTATTTATGTAATTTTCTTTCAGACACAACTGTGTCTGTTCTTGCTCACCTTTGTACTATACCTAGGCCTAACATAATTTAATCCCTACCTCACATGATAGGTGATCAGAACATATTTATAGGATAGTTTGTGTTAATGTTAATGTGAATAAAAATAGCTATTTACACATGGTGCAAACAAAGGTACATCTCTAGCTGAAGACATCAGGCAGTATTTTGTGAAGGAAACACTCTGAGATTGCTCTCACCTAGCTCCACTTCCTAGTATTCATACCCTTCAGTATGAGAGGGACCCGCACTTGCTTTAACTAACAGAATATGGCAAAAAGTGATGGTCTGTTGCTTCATGATTATGTTACATAAGATTGTAGCTTCCTCTGGGAGGCCGAGGTGGGTGGATCACTTGAGCTCAGGAATTGGAGCAAGAGTGAGACCTCATCTCTACTGAAAATAGAAAAACTAGCTGGGTGTGATGGCACATGATACTCAAGAGGCTGAAGCAAGACGATCACTTGAGCCCAAGAGTTTGAGGTTGCTGTGAACTATGATGTCACAGAACTTTACTCAGTGAGACTCTGTCTCAAAAAAAAAAAAAAAAAAGAGTGTAGCTTCCATCTTGCTAGTAGACTGTCTTCCCTTCACCTTGCTGGCTTTGGTGAAGTTAAGTATCCGTGAGGAGAGCCTCATGTGGTTGAGGCTTGAGGTTGAGGTTGGCCTCCTCCAGTGGCAATAAGAAAGCAAGACCTACAGCCTGACAGCCCAGAAAGAATTGAATCCTGCCAGCAACTCTTGAGCTTGCAAATAGATCCTCCACGATTGAGTATCAAATCTCTCTGTTGGAGAGAACCCAGAGCAGAGGGGCCGGCACAGCTATGCCTGTGTTCCTGACCCACAGAAACTAGGAGACAGTGCATGTGAATTGTGCTAAGCTGCTAAGTTTGTGGTGATATTGTTACACCTTGATAGACTTCTGATTCTGGCATTTTGGTATTTTAGTACGTGGTAGTGGTGCTGCTCTAACAAATACTCCAAAATGTGAAAGTGGCTTTGAAACCAAGGAGCGGTCCAAGGCTAGAAGAATTTGGAGGAGGGCGACAAACTCCACATTGTCTGGAACAGGTTATTGGTAGAAATATGGACTTTATTCCTTCAAATTTATGTGAATTAAAAGAAAAAAAGAAATGTGGACTTTAAAGCTATTCCTAAGCTCAGAAGGAAATGAGGAACATGTTTTAGGAAACTGGAGGAAGGGAATTTGTTATCTGATGGCAGGAAACTTAGTTGTATTGTCTCTTGCAGTTACGTGGAAAGCAGAACATGTAATTAATAGGTTTGGGTATATAGTTGAAGAGGAAACTGAGCTCTGATCTTTAGCATAAGACTCGCTTCTTGCTTGAGAGACCTGGAGAATCACGAGAATGGCATGTGAGTTGACTGTATGCAGAAGATGAAAAAACTGGCCTCCAAGGGAGAACGTATATGTGAGGTGTGGCAATACCAGGTCCAATGGCTACAGTAAAGATTCTCTAGATTCTAAAGGTGTCTTGACTAGAAGCAGAGATCTTGCGAAACAAATCAGAGACATTCTGACACTTTCATAACTCTGATGTCTGATAAGTAACTTTTAACTACTTTTTCCTGCTTTGTGATAATAAATAGGGACCCGGAGGTTTACTCAGGAGGGCTCCACCCAGAGTTCCTCTGCCCCTAGACATAGACTCTGTGTCAAGCCTCTTCATTCCTTGTGCCAAGCCCCCCTGTTTGGTAACCCCAACCCCCTTCATATAGTAATGGACATTTCTGAGCAAACTGTTGAAGCTGTCACTAGGTTTCTTGATATTTATAGTAAGATGTGAGAGGAGAGAAATAAATTGAGAGAAGAACTGTGAAACAAAAGATCTGGGAGTTGAGTTTGAAGATTCTCAGTCTCCTCAGATGGGAGAAGATGCTAGAACATAAATGGCTTCCGGGCATTGTCAGGAAAAGTGGCAAAGAGAGAAAGCTTAGGGCATGACTGTGTAACTTGTGGTTTAGCCAGGTGAGGTGGGTCACACCTGTAATCCCCACAACACTGGAATCTGAGGTGAGAGGGTCTCTTGAGCTCAGTTCAAGGCTTCAGTGGTGCCACCACGTGGTAGCCTAGGTGACAGAGCAGAGACTTGTTTCTTTTCTTTTTTTTTTTTTTGAGACACAGTCTCCCTATGTCACCCATGGTAGAGTGCTGTAGCATCACAGCTCACAGTAATCTTAAACTCTTGGGCTTAAGCGATTCTCTTGCCTCAGCCTCCCAAGCAGCTGGGACTACAGGCGCCCGCCACAATGCCTGGCTATTTTTTGATTGCAGTTGTCATTGCTGTTTAACAGGCCTGAGCCGGGCTCGAACCTGCAAGCTTCAGTGTATGTGGCTGGCTTTCTACTCATTGAGCTACGGGCACCAAGCCAAGATCTGTTTCTTAAAACAAAACCAACATCCTCACAAGAACCAAAGAATCAGAGTATTCAGTTATACAAAGAGCCCTTGAAAAATGTTAAGAACTATGCTTCAAGGAATATTTCAGTTTAAGGACGTTGTTCCTCAGCATACAGGAGCTCAAGGTAGAGAAGATCTTACCTAGAAAACATTTCAAGTACCACAAACTAACACATTGTGCCACTGGAGCTTGATAACATTTTTGGATCTGGCTTTTATCTAATGGGTGAACACCCAGTGAAATTCACAGAAGGCCTACATAAGTTTTTGAGACAATTCTATCACCCCAAGCACTGCAAGATTGGACTAAAAGGGACAGAAATAGTAGAAAATGGAAAGGTGTTGGACTTCCAAAATTCTACTAATGGAAAGCAGCACAAGAAACTACTCAGCTTTAAGCACGTACACCTTCCATGAAAAGGAAGGAAGATTCAGAAGGTAGAACCAATAGCGCAGAAGGTTGCGTCAAATCTCACAGAAAACCTAATCGAGGAACTTCCAGCATTTGCTGAGGTGCATTTCAGCATTGCTATAGGCCACTGCCTTTGTACCTCCCATTCCCTGCAGCCTCCACTTTTCAATGGGAATATCTCTTGCTGTTTTCCTTTGCCTGTACCACCACTGTACGTTGGGTGTCCAGGGAAGGAAAACTTGCCTCTAGTTTCACAGGTCTGCAGATAGAGAGGAGTTGTGCTTCAGGGAATGTACTGAGGACCAAGGGGTAGACTGCAGTAGGCATTTTCTAAAATGGTCCTCAATGATCCCTGTCTTTTGATACTCACAACCTTATGTAATCTCTTTCTCTTAAGTAACTTGCTTCTAACCCATAGAATACCTCGATGTTGAGGGACTATCACTGCTATGATCAGATTACAAAAGATCCAGACTCCTATCTGGCAAGCAGACTTTATTCCCTGATGGCTTTAATGAGGCAAGTTGCCATGTTGGGGCACATGTGTCAAGGGACTCAGGGCAGCCTCTGTCCAGCTGCTAGTTGGAAACTGAGGCCCTCTTGCCAACAACTCACAAAGAACTGAATCCTGCCAGCAACCACATGCAGCAGCTTGGAAGTGCGTCCTTTGGTTAAGCCTTCTGATGAGACCCCAGCCCTGCCTGGCTAACACCTTGATTATAGCCTTGTGAGAGACCTTCAAGTGGAGGACACAGTTATAAGTGTGCTGGAGGCCTGAGTCACAGAAACTGTGAGGTAATGTGTTTTCAGCAGCTAAGTTTGTGGTAATTTGTTACATAGCAATAGGAAGAATTTACCTATTATACTGCCAAAGTTGGAAAAGATACTCAGTATTTGCAAGATTCTGGGGGACAGGCATTGTCATACAATGTTGGTGAGAGCAAATTGTAGCACAGTTTTCTGAAGGCAATTTAAAGGAAAGAAAACAAAATCCTAAAAGTAAATATCTTTTGATCCACTTAAGTCCACTACTAGGAAACTATCCAAAAAAGAAAAATTGTGAAATCACATAGTTATTACATTTGTAGTTTATAACCTTAAACAAATTGGAAGAAGACCAGAATCCTAACACTCTGGGAGCTAAGGTAGGTGGATCACCTGCACTCAGGAGTTCCAGACCATCCTGAGGAAGAGTGGGACCCTGTCTTTACTAAAAAATAGGAAAAACTAGCCAGGTGTTGTGGCAGGTGCCTGTCATTCCAGCTAATTGGGAGGCTGAGGCAAGAGGATCACTTGCGCCCAAGAGTTTGAGGTTGCTGTGAGCTACGTTGCCATAGCACTCTACCCAGGGTAACAGAGTGTCTCAAAAAAAAAAAAAAATGGAAGAAACCTAAAGGAGTGTTTATTTGAACATACTGTGACATACAAGAATAGAAATATTGTGCAGCCGCTAGGGAATATGCTCTACAAGTGTATCTATGAACATAAATTATTCAATGACATGAAATGAATGCCACATTGCTAAGCCAAAAAAAAAAAAATCAGGTTAAAAAATAACATGCTTAGGTCATTCACTAATAAATATTAGTTCATTAACATTTTATTTATTCATTTATTTTTGAGACAGAGTATCACTTTGTCACCCTCAGTAGAGTGCCATGGCATCATAGTTCACAGCAACTTCAAACTGTTGGGCTCAAGCAGTCCTCTTGCCTCAGCCTCCCAAGTAACTGAGACTACAGGTGCCGGCCACAACGCCCCACTAGTTTTTAGAGATGGGATCTCGTTTTTGTTTAGGCTGGTCTCAAACTCCTGAGCTCAAGCTATCCACCTGCCTTGACCTTCCAGAGTGCTAGGATTACAGGGGTCAGAGGCCTTGCCAGGCCCTAAATTCATTAACATTGTAGAATATGTGTAGGTGTATATGTGGATTGAGAGACATTTGGAAAGACAGTCCCAAAATTTTTACAGTAGTTTACAATGGCCACGTTTAGGAATTAGGATTTGGAGTGGTTTTTACTTTTTTCTCTATCTGATGGTTCTCAACCTTCCTAATGCCACCACCCTTTAATACAGTTCCTCATGTTCTAGTGACCCCAGCCAGAAAATTATTTTCGTTGCTACTTCATAACTGTAATTTTGTTACTGTTATGAATCGTAATGTAAATATCTCTATGCAGGATTGTCTTAGGCGACCCTTATGAAAGGGTCGTTTGACCCCCAAAGGGGTGGCGACCCACATGTTAAGAACTGCTACTTTATACTTTTCTGAATTGTCTGAATATTTTATGTAAATAATTAACCAGAATAAAAGAAGTTTTTATTTGTCTTTTAAAATTGAGGAAGAAGCTTATTGTTGATCACAGAAAAATTTGTCTCAAGAGGATTATTAGTGTAAGTAGTATTGAAAGTGCTGGGTGGCGCCTGTGGCTCAGTGGGTAGGGAGCCTGCCCCATATACCGAGGAGGGTGGCGGGTTCAAACCCAGCCCCAGCCAAACTGCAACATAAAAATAGCCGGCCGTTGTGGAGGGTGCCTGTAGTCCCAGCTGCTTGGGGAGGCTGAGGCAAGAGAATCACCTAAGCCCAGGAGTTGGAGGTTGCCATGAGCTGTGATGCCACAGCACTCTACTGAGGGCCATAAAGTGAGACTCTGCTCCCCCCCAAAAAAACAAAGTGCCAAAAATATGTATATACATTTTAAGAAAGGAATAAACTGTATTAAAACTGTAATACTCAATATGTACTGATAACAAAAGATTAAGGATTAAGACAAGTCATATTTGACTTCTGCAACTACAGGAGGTGCTCAGGGTGGTTACTCTCAGCATCCAGAAACTTCTGATTATGGTGAACTATTTACTGCTCAGGCAATGCTGACCAGCGTGTCCACTTGCATCTGCGCAGGCTTTTCACTTTCTTCCAGAAGTCCCGCCAGCGTAGCTGGTGTTCTATGGTACACCCCATGCTTTAAGGTCCCCCACAGGTAGAAGTTGAGGGGTTTTAAGCCAGGAGAACGTTAAATACCACTTCAAAATGGTCTTATGCTCCTCAACCCACAACTGTGTTTCTGCCATGTGGTGCCGCTAGCATTCATTTGATTAACACTATCTATACTTATGACGTTTGATTAACGTCATACTATACATTACTATTGTAATTCAATTCAACTTCAAAAAGTAATACAAAGACAATATCTCTTAAAATGTTTACATTTTTTGGTACCCCTGATATTTACAGGTTTTGGCTGGGACGGGGTTTGAACCCACCACCTCTGGTATATGGGGCCAGTGCCCTATTCCTTGAGCCACAGGCACCGCTTGGTACCCCTGATATTTATTAGTTAGCATGATATAAATTTAAAATGCCTCCCTGGCAGACACTTCTTCTTCTTTTTCTTTTTTTTTTTTGTAGAGACAGAGTCTCACTTTATCGCCCTCGGTAGAGTGCCGTGACGTCACAGCTCACGGCAACCTCCTACTTCTGGGCTTAGGCGATTCTCTTGCCTCATCCTCCCGAATAACTGGGACTACAGGTGCCTGCCACAACGCCCGGCTATTTTTCTGTTGCAGTTTGGCCGGGCCGGGGCTTGAACTCCCCACCCTCGTTAAAAGGGGCCGGCGCCCTACTCACTGAGCCATAGGCGCCGCTGTGCAAACACTTTTTTTTTTTTTTTTTTTTTTTTTTTGTAGAGACAGAGTCTCACTTTATAGCCCTCGGTAGAGTGCCGTGGCCTCACACAGCTCACAGCAACCTCCAACTCCTGGGCTTCAGCGATTCTCTTGCCTCTCAGCCTCCTGAGTAGCTGGGACTACAGGCGCCCGCCACAACGCCCGGCTATTTTTTGGTTGCAGTTCAGCCGGGGCCGGGTTTGAACCCGCCACCCTCGGTATATGGGGCCGGTGCCTTACTGACTGAGCCACAGGCGCCGCCCCAGTGTGCAAACACTTTTTATGAGTTGTAATATTGAGCGGCGCAGATGGCTCAGTGCGTAGGGCGCCGGCGCCATATACTGAGGGTGGCGGGTTCAAAACTGGCCCTGGCCAACCTGCAACAAAAAAATAGCAGGGCATTGTGACGGGCACCTATAGTCCCAGCTACTCAGGAGGCTCAGGCAAGAGAATCACCTAAGCCCAAGAGCTGGAGGTTGCTGTGAACTGTGACGCTACAGCACTCTACTGAGGGCGACAGGGTGAGATTCTGTCTCTAAAAAAAGAAAAGAGTTGTAGTATTTATTTATGTGTGCTGTTTTATGGAGGCTAGGCTGGCAAACAATACCACTACTACCGCTAAGTGTTAAGATATGTCAATCCATGTCATTTATTAATATACCCAGAGGCTTTCAGTTTCTTTATAATATTTTTCTAAAATGGTGAAACCTTCATCACCAAAAGGAAAAACTTCTTTAGAAGGTGATAAATATTGTGAACTTCCAATAGTGTGAATTGTGAAAAAAAAAAAAAAAACAAAGAAGATAATAAGTAGTTTCTCCAGCAGAAAGGAATAAATAACACTTCAAACCTCATCTGAGACCTAAGGTCTATAAAAAAATGAGTAGCTATTCTGGTGGCTGAGCAGAAAGGAAAGAAACAGCTGTCCCTGCCGGGAAAGACAAAAGTGTTCATGTAAATTAGTAACCTCAGATGCGCTGGCTGGAGTGGACGCAAGAGCTGAGAGTGTAATCTGAAAACTCAGCTTTGGCAGTTAGCAAGTTTAGCACGTGGCCTTGCTTTATCTAATAAATCCTACATTTGATGAATTACTGGAACCCAGTACATTTTTTTCTCTTCTTTTCATTGAAACTGGTGAAAGTGAATTGCAAGTGTGATTACTATTTGGAGAAACTCATTCGGTCACTGCTATGAGCCTTAATCCAGATAAGCCATTTTGTGAAATATGTATGAGAGCTTCAGTGCAAAGCTGTCACGATTACCATAAAAGATAGTTCTGATAGGTAATGTTTTTTTTTTTTTTTTTTAGATAAATATGTTAGGGCATTACTTTCTTGGAAGAATAAAGACAAAAAGCTATAATGTGAAATATCTAGTTACTTTAAAATAAAATGTGTGATTGTACCTAGTTTTGGCCAAGATAATTGTCAGCTTTTTACTTTTCTATAAGTAACAAATAAAATTTAAGTCTGGGTACAGAAGCTACACCTGTAATCCTAGCACTGGGAGGTTGAGGTGGGAGGATCACTGGAGCTCAGGAGTTCAAGACTAGCCTGAGCAACAGTGAGACCCCATTTCTGCAAAAAATTAGAAAATAACCCCCACTAGAAACAACCAACTCTGCCCCCCAAAAAAGAAATAAATTTAAGATTTTAAATTTCTTAAATTTAAGTGAAAGCACTGGACAGGTGCAAATCTACCAAGCAACCAATTATCTTGTATTTATGATTCTTATTCCTAAGAAGTTGTTTTGTTCCCTATTTTTTCTACAGTAAAGTAAGAAACTCCCCTATCAATGCTTTAGTTATAACCTCCCCTTCCAAATACTCAGACTTCAATAATAGACAGTTATTTCTGAGAAGGATATTAACAAGCTTTGCCTGAAGTTATGCTCTCAGACAGTGGTTCTCAAGTTTCCTGATGCCGGAGCTCTTTAATACAGTTCCTGTGGATCGCGACCCACAGGTTGAGAACCACTGCTCTAAGAAATAATGGAGTTCTTTGTTAAAAGAGTTAGGTCTAGGCTCCGTGCCTGTAGCTCAGCGGCTAGATCATAGAACATACACTGGAGCTGGAGGTTCAAACCCAGCTTGGGGTTGAACAAGAAAGACAACTGCAACCAAAAAATGGCCAGGCATTGTGGAGGACGCCTGTAGTCTCATCTACTTGGGAGGCTGAGGTGAGAGAATCGCTTAAGCCCTAAAGTGTGAGGTTGCTGTGAGCTGTGATGCCACGGTACTCTACTGAGGGCGACATAGTAAGACTCTCTCTCTCAAAAAAAAAAAAAAAAGAATTAGGTCTAGTGATGACGAAAAGCACCTGGAGGGTAGGTTTAGAACAGAAAGGAAGTTGTGCATCTTTGGAGAATTTTACTGAAGTGGAGCTGAGAGATGGTATTAAAGAAGAATGCCTGAGTCTGATGGAAATAAGAGGAAAAGGATGTATTAGACATATCGGGCTGCTATTACAGAATACTACAGACATTTATTTTCTCACAGTTCTGGAAGTTAGAAGCCCAAGATCAAATGCTATCAGAATTAGTTTCTTCTGGCCTCTCTTTGGGTTGTTGATGGCTACCTTCTTGCCATGTCCTCACATGGCCTTGGTTCTGTGTGTCTTTGGAGAGAGAGAGATCTCTGATGTCTCTTCCTCTTCTTATAAGGACACCAGTCTTGTTAGTTTAGGGACTCATCCATATAATGTCATTTAACCTTAATTACCTCCTTAAAGGCTCCATCTCCAAATACAGTCACACTGGGGTTACAGCTCCAATATATGAATTTGCAGGGGAGGGAATACAATTCTGTTTATAGCATAGGATAAAACCTGGGTTTATTCTATTGATTTGAAGACAAGTATGTCATAAAATTGGCTTGCCAACATCCTTTTCTAGAACATAAGCTCCATGGGGGTAGGAAGGGTGTCTGACTTGTACACTGTGGTACTTCTAGCACTTTCTGTAGTACCCTTTAGTATAAATATTGAACTAATGAATTAATGAATGTGGTAATTGGAAATTTGGGTGAGAGGAAGGCTGTTTCAATGGTTTAAGATGTGAACTACTAAGTGCCTACACTCGGTGGTGGAGGGAATAAAGAGGAAGGGTGACAACGAGTAACAATGAGCAGTGACAGTAATAAGTGGGGTAAAGGGGAGGGAATAACCATGGATGACTAATGCTCTGTGACTGAGTGACATGGTGATCACTGTCCCATTAGTGAAAATAGAGAAGATGAGGAAAGGTAGTCCACTATTAATAATCCTCACTTTGAAACGAGGTTACTCTTAGGACTTATACAGAATTTGAAAAACTGGAAGTCCTCTAGCTTCTCCAGATGTTTCCTGAAGGTCCTCTGAAGACATACAATATCTTTCTCTTTCATCACCATTCAAGGCTCTTATTTTCTTACCATCCTTACCTTCTGTGGCAGTCCGGAGAAAAATATAAGAATTAGAATTACACATTTCTTTTCTCCTTCTAATAATGCTACTCCTTTTATTTGTGGTAGCCACAGTAGAAATAGAAGTTATGGTCATGTTGGGCATCACAATGACATAAAACTTCTAGGCACTAGTGTTCTTATTTCAAGATGATTTTCTTTTCCTGACTGCTTCTTTGTATTAATAAATCTGAAAGAAATGACTCAAAAGTAACTTTCTCAGTTCCCTAGCTGAGTTATTTATGAATGGGATTTGCATCCAATAGCAATCTACTTTCTGAAAGAGTTTATAATTACAACATCTCAGTTAATACCAGAAACTTTTTGAACATGCCCATTATCTCTTCTGAGCAAACTATTCTTGGTAACTTTAAAATTGAAACTCAAAAAGTTGTTAAATATAGATTTAAGTAATTGGATTATGTCCACTAATAAGATTTAGCACCAGGAAATTATTTGCTTATCATGAATGATTGGAAGGCTTTCTTCTAGCTTTTACTCTAACTGCTGCAAAAGCTTAAGAACCAAATTCAGTGTGGAGGCACACTCCCCTAACAGACTACGTTAATGTTTTCTATGAGGAGGCAGCATTTTATAGAACCTTGAGTATAGGACTTGTTCACTGATCCTATGAATCTGACTGATAACTAGAGTCTACAGAGAACTCAAAATAATCAATAAGAAAAGAGCAAACCCATTTATAAGTGGTCAAGAGACTTGAACAGAAACCTCTTGGAAGATGATGGATGAATGGCCAGCAAACACATGAAAAAATGCTCATTATTCCTAATCATCAGAGAAATGTAAATCAAAACCACTCAGAGGCTCTGTGCCTGTAGCTCAAGTGCCTTAGGCGCCAGCCACATACACCAGAGCTGAAGGGTTCAAATCCAGCCCGGGCCTGCCAAACAACAATGACAACTACAACCAAAAAATAGCTAGGTGTTGTGGAGAGTGCCTGTAGTCCCAGCTAGAGGGGAGGCTGAGGCAAGAGAATAGCTTAAGCTCAGGAGCTGGAGGTTGCTGTGAGCTGTGATGCCATGGCAGTCTACCAAGGGTGACAGCTTGAGGCTCTGTCTCAAAAAAAAAAAAAAAAAGTCACTCTGAGATATCACTTAACCCCAGTGAGAATAGCCCACATCCCCAAATCCCAAAGCTGAATGTGGAGAGAAGGGAACACTTTTGCACTGCTGGGGATTGCAAACTAATACAGCCTCTATGGAAAGAAGTATGGAGAATCCTCAAAGAGCTAAAAGTAGATCTTCCATTTGATCCTGCATCCCATTACAAGGCATCTACCCAGAAGAACCAAATCATTTTATCACAAAGACATTTGAACTAGTATGTTTGCTGCAACTCACTTCAAAATTGCCAAGATGTGGAAGCAACCGAAGTGTCCATCAAACCATGAATGGATTAATAAACTCTGGTATATGTATACCATGGAATACTATTCAGCCAGAAAAAATATGGGGACTTTACATCTTTTGTGTTTACCTGGATGGAGTTGAAATATATTCTTCTTAGTGAAGTGTCACAAAAATGGAAATGCAAGTATTTAATACTAATATGAAACCAATAGAAAAATAGCTATATGCCCACATGAGAGAAAAACACAAGCATACTCAAGTCGGGGGGAGGGAACAGGTGAGAGAGGGATGAGAGAAGGAGGGGGGGGACTGGTAAGCTCTCATCTAAGTTGCACAATGTAAGGGTATACAGCACATCCTCTGGACGAAAGGCTCAACTACAACTTGAACTTTACCTTAGACACCCAAACAACGTAACTTAATCATGGGTACCCTCGTATTAATCTGAAATTAAAAAAAAGTATACTGGACCTACATTCAGAGGTCCTAGATTGTTGTCATAGGTCCTGCTGAAAATATTTGGTTGTGTTTTTAATAAATTGGACACCTAGTTAATAATTTACAAAGAGAAATTCCCCTTCCCAATGATCAGAATGTTCATATCCATTGACCAAGAATCTAATTCCAGTATATAATATAATTTCTGATGTCATTTCTCACGATTTTAATTCTTCTTTTGTAATGTTAGAGGTTTGGATAAGATAACCTTTAAGGTTCCTTTCTTTCTAAAAGTTCCTATTCCATGGGCTGCGTCGTGGAAAGGGGAAGCAGCAAACAAAACTCAGAAAATAGGTGGATTTGGTAGCAGGTGCTATGTGAGCATTTAATGTGAATTAGTTCTTCAATTGATGAGGTAGGTATTATTATCATGCCCCTTTTATAGATGAAAAAGCCAAGACTTCTAGGCATTAGGTAATCCCACAGCGAGTGAGTGGCAGAGACGGGCTGTGGATATGGGTCTGTCACACTCCAGAGTTCAGAAGCTGAAGTCCGTGCTGTACAAGCTCTTACTTGTCACACAGTGGCAGTTTTGAGGAATGTTTACCCAAGAGCAAGAAACAGTATGATCAAGAATTTTTATTTTTTGACAAGTTATAGATTGGTAATAATTCTCTGGATATTTTCTGTCCATTCAATAAGTATATAAGATTTGTAAGTAGAAAAAGTAAACAGATCTTTGACTACAAAGGCCAAAATAAAGCCAGATTAGGTACTCTGCCTCCAAATCTAATGAAATGAGCAGAAGTGGTGAAAAAACAAAAAAACAGAGAACAACTTTTCATCATAAATATCAAAAAGCTATGGCCAAGGAAAATGGCAGAACTTTCTGACACCACCCACCCCTGGCAGGGATAGTGCTGAGAACATGGTTAAGTTTTATTAATGTCATCCAGTTTGGAAAGCAGCAGTCAGAAGAAGAAAACAGGTGGTCCTGGGAAAGGTAGAAGGAAATGTGGCAAGGATACCAGCCTCTGCTTACCCCGTGGGGCCTGACAGAGGCAGGGGCGCCTCCATAGTTTCCCATCTTCCAGGCCCTTGTGCTGAGCTGGAAGAACAAGAGGGATAGATCCACGGCTAGGTGAAGGTGTGCACTGCTGCATATTCTTAACTGGACTTCAAAAGAGAAATCAGAGCTCCTTCTGACCTGGTGCAAGCGTCCCCTCACTCAACCCCCGCTATGCACTCCGGCTAAAGGTTAGTGAATTGGCAGCAATCCAAGGCCTTGAACTAGCTCCAAATGGGGAAGCCAGACTGGTCATAAATAAAGTAGAGACAGTGTATCAGAACAGATGAGAAGTCAGGACAGGGCTATGCAATTTAAACTGAGAAAAATGAAAAGAAATGACAGGGCGAGTAAGCAAACATGTGAGAGCGGGAGGAATGAGAACAAAAAGGAAAAGAAGTGAGGAGAATATGTACACCATGGAATATTATGCAGCCTTAAAGAAAGATGGAGACTTTACCTCTTTCATGTTTACATGGATGGAGCTGGAACATATTCTTCTTAGTAAGTATCTCAAGAATGGAAGAAAAAGTATCCAATGTACTCAGCCCTACTATGAAACTAATTTATGGCTTTCACATGAAAGCTATAACCCAGTTATAACCTAAGAATATGGGAAAGGGGAAGAGGAAGGGAAGGGAAGGGGGAGGTGGACGGAGGGAGGGTGATTGGTGGGATTACATCTTACGAGGGTATATGTGAAACTTAGTAAGTGTAAAATGTAAATGTCTTCACACAATAACTAAGAAAATGCCAGGAAGGCTGTTAACCAGTATGATGAAAATGTGTCAAACAGTCTATAAAACCAGTGTATGGTGCCCCATGATCGCATTAATGTACACAGCTGTGATTAAAAAAAAAAAAAAAAAAAGAAGTGAGGAGAAGAAAAAGAGAAAAAAGAAAGAACATGGTGTAAAAAGACACATGTTTCAAAGTAAAAAATAGCTTTTAAAATAATGGAAATATGCCTCCTCCAGACAAAAAAAGATTCCCTGGAATTGCTTTAAGGTACAGAATAACTTTATAATGCTATTATTCTGGAACACTAAGGCTCAAAATGAGGTAATTCAATAACAGAGTGAAATGAATGGGGGAATTTTCAGAGCTAAGGAAACTAATTGAGACCAGAAATACAGCCACTGCAGATCTCACAAATAATTTTGGAAGTGCAGAGAACAGGATAGACATAGTTGAAAATAGAATTAATGGCACGGCATCCTCACAATAATCAGTGAATACAGAGAAAAGGGAAAAAGAGATTAAGATAAGTAGAAGGCAGTCAATATAGAGGACAAAGACTAAAATAATAAGAAATTTATAATATTTGTATTTCTATGAGGAGGAAAACCGGACCTGCTATACAAAAGCAATGGAGCACTATCTACAAACTTCCGAGGATGAGGAAGTGTGGCCCAGCAAAATTGTTGTCTGGTTATAAAGTCAATAAACAGCCTTTCTTAAACATGAAAAAGAAGAGGGAATGTAGTATTTAGAAACCCGTGTGTAAAAGATATAGAACCTGTAAGCCCTTCTCCAAAACCAAACCAAACCAAAGCTTTTGACATCAAAATTCAGCCAAATAAATGAATCAAGATAAAAAATTAGGAGTGGTGAAAGAACTGAAAACAAGCACTCGATCTATTTTAAAATAGAACAAAGACTAAATAACAAGGGTATCATAATTATAGAATGTGATTTGATAGTTTATAACCTGGCAAAGTAAAATATAATTAAAGAGAAAAGGAGTGGGGAAAATCGTAGGGAGGAGAAATTGTTAAGAAGTTGTACCACCTCATCTTTCATAGCAGGGAGTCAACCCATCCTATCTAAACTTAAACCATGTGGTTAAAAAAAACAAAAATATTTTCAGACTTTTGATGATTTTTGTTATCTCTTTGCTTATCCTGAGAGCCAGAGAGGAAAGCCAGCACCTGTGTGCCAGACTGGCCTGCAGCTGTGTTTTGGTTTTGGAAGGCCAGTTCAATGTTTTGAAGTATTTCAAAATCTGAACGTCTTTAGATGGAGGTGCCCCAGCCTGTTCTCCACCCTTAAATTTCACACATTTGAGGGCTTACTTGACCTTGTCTTTGGAGGATTTTTTAGGAACTAATATTTCCTATGGTGAAGAATCACTTATATGAAATTCATTAATTCCTAGAGTAAGATAAAAGAATTGATCAATAGATACGCTTCTGCCCTTTCTTTGGCAAGATGGTGGAGTACAACTTCACCACTTGAATTGTGCTCTTTTGGGATTGGCATCTTGTCTTTCTGCCCCTTGAGTTTCTGGTTCAAACCCATCACCCTTGGTATATGGGGCCAGTGCCCTACCCACTGAGGCACAGGTGCCGCCCCCCTTGAGTTTCTGTCTGTGAAGGAGCTATAGAATGAAAAAGAATTATTACAAGGGCAATTGGGTCTTCTTAGAGATACCAGCATGAAAGACTTTGCTATGGATGTATACAAAAACCTTTATCCCAGTGATATTCCTCATGCTTTGAGAGAAAAAAAGAACCACAGTTGTTGCATACCTGAAACAGCTACAGGTGGAAACAGAACCAATTGTGGAGATGTTTGAAGATGCAGAAACTATAAGGCAAGTACAGTCAATCAGAGATGGCTGGATGCTGTTTGACTACCTGATGGACAAGTTTGGTTTTAGCCAGAATATTTAGATACACTGCACAGTACGCAAAATTCCAGTATGAATGTGGGAGTTACTCAGGAGCAGCAGAATATCTTTTTTTTTTTTTTTTTTTAGAGTGTTGGTTCCAGTAACAGATACAAATGCTTTAAATCCACTATGGCAGAAAACTGACATCTGAAATCTTAATGGAGAATTGGGATGCAGCCATGGAAGACCTTACACGGTTAAAAGAGACCATAGATGAGCTGGGCACAGTGAATCACGCCTGTAATCCCAGCACTTGGGAGGCCAAGGCGGGTGAATTGCCTGAACTCACAGGCCTGAGTCAGAGTGAGACCTTGTTTCTAAAAATAGCTGAGCATTGTGGTGGACTCCTGTAGTCCTAGCTACTAAGGAGGCTGAGGCAAGAGAATTGCTTAAGTTTAGGAGTTTGAGGTTACTCTGAGCTGTGACACCATGGCACTCTACCAAAGGTGACAAAATGAGACTGTCTCAAAAGAAAAAAAAAAAAAAAGGCCATAGATGATAATTCTGCGAGTTCTCCACTTCAGTCTCCTTAGAAGAGAACATGGCTCATTCTCTGGTCTGTTTGTTTACTTCAACTACCCCAAAGGTCATGATAATATAATTATTATTATTATTTTCTTTTTTTAGAGACAGAGTCTCACTTTGTCGCCCTGGGTTGAGTGCTGTGGTCGTCACAGCTCACAGCAACCTCACAGCTCTTAGTTTTAGGTGATTCTCTTGCCTCAGCCTCCTGAGCAGCTGGGACTATAGGCGCCCGCCACAACGCCTATTTTTTTGTTGCAGTTTGGATAGGGCCGGGTTTGAACCCACCACCCTCGGTATATGGGGCCAGCGCCCTACTCACTGAGCCACAGGCACTGGCCAGTCATGATAATATTATTGATCTCTTCCTTTACTAACCAGAGTACCTTTTAAGGGGGGTGGAGTGACAGAGTGTTACTTTGTCACTCTTGGTAGAGTTCTGTGGCATCATAGCTCACAGCAACCTCAAATTCTTGGGCTCAAGTGATTCTGTTGCCTCAGCTTCCTGAGTAGCTGGGACTACAGGTGCCTGCCACAATGCCTGGCTAGTTTTTTTTTTTTTTTTTTTTTTTTAGAGACGGGGTCTTTCTCTTGTTCAGGCTGTTCTTGATTTTGTGAGTTCAAGCAATCCACTTGCCTCGGCCTCCCAGAGCACTAGGATTACAGGTGTGAGCCACCTGGCCAGCCCAACCACAGTATCTTAATGCAAATCAGACAAAGTGTCCATCACAGCTCACAGCAACCTGAAAATCTTTTTAGGCTTAAGCGATTCTCTTGCCTCAGCCTCCCAAGTAGCTGGGACTACAGGCGCCCGCCACAATGTCTGGCTATTTTTTGGTTGTAGTTGTCATCATTGTTGTTTGGCAAGCCTAGGCTGGATTTGAACCCACCAGCTCTGGTGTAAGTGACTGGCGCCCTAGGTGGCTGAGCTACAGGCGCCAAGCCAAACAAGAATATCCTAAAATGCGGGCAGTGCTAAAAGATCTAGTAAAAGTTATTCAACAAGAGTGTTACAGATACAAAGACGCAATGATAGAATTTGCTGAATGCTTATATATTAACTTTGACTTTGAGGGGTTAAAAAAAAGATGAGGGAATGTGAATCAGTGCTTGTGAATGACTTCTTGGTGGCTTGTCTTGAGCATTTCATTGGAAATGCCCATCTCTTCATAGCTGAGACTTTTTGTTGCATCCACTAGTGTATCAGCATTAACTTGTTATCAGATAAACTGAACATGACTTGTTCTGAAGCTGAAAGACAGATTGTGAATTTGATCAGAAACACAAGTCTTGATGCCAGGATTTATTCTAAATTAGGTCGTATGGTTATGGGTAACAGTGCAGTTTCACCCTATCGGCAAGTGATTAAAAAGCCTTTCTTTTAGAAGCCATATGTTATCCATGAATCTGTAGAAGAAACTTCATCAGAATATAGTAGACCAAAGGCTCCTAACTGGGCAACTTAAGCCTCTGGCTTTGGGCTTGTGTTAGTGAAGCTGTGGTGTCAGCGGGTAGCTCTGGCAGGGTCTAGCTATCCCTGCGGGAGAAGGGGCAGGACCCTAGAGGCTAACTGGGAGAAGGAGATGGCAGGAGGCTGGAGGCTGGAGGCTAACTGGGAGAAGGAGATGGCAGGAGGCTGGAGGCTAACTGGGAGAAGGAGATGGCAGGAGGCTGGAGGCTGGAGGCTAACTGGGAGAAGGAGATGGCAGGAGGCTGGAGGCTAACTGGGAGAAGGAGATGGCAGGAGGCTGGAGGCTGGAGGCTAACTGGGAGAAGGAGATGGCAGGATGCTGGAGGCTGGAGGCTAACTGGGAGAAGGAGATGGCTGGAGGCTGGAGGCTAACTGGGAGAAGGAGATGGCAGGAGGCTGGAGGCTAACTGGGAGAAGGAGATGGCAGGAGGCTGGAGGCTAACTGGGAGAAGGAGATGGCAGGAGGCTGGAGGCTGGAGGCTAACTGTAACATCCAAGATGCATGATAATGACATTACAGTTGGAATGTGTCTGTACTTCTGGAAAACAAGACTTGAATGTAAAGGCACTGCCCAACAAATCTAGAATGAGGGTCTCAACTAGTATAACAAGATTGTTTCAGACCCCAAATGAAGACCCCTTCCTTTGAAGTTTCTCTGTATTGTTGTGCTGAGGCTGCATCTCGTACCTGGTCAACTGGAGCGCGTACATAGAGTTTTGATATTACTGTCTTCCTTTGCCCAATAGAATAATCTACTCTTCCAACACTTCACTCAAATAGAACTTCAGGAACGTGCTAGGGTCGACATTCTGACACATGTTATCAAGCTGCGATCTTCCCTCCTCTGACACTGATTTGTTACAGTCTCTGACTTTGTCCACATATTGATGCAGAAGTCAGAGAAGCCTATGAAGATTTTGTCTCCACAACCACATGGGACTGCTTCTGTTTGAAAAAGAAAGGGGTGGCAATGGAAGAGATGGTTGGTTATCACTCAACACCTATCTCCGTCTCCCCTAACAGGAGAATTTTTAAGAAGATAGTAACAGAAGACTCTTCTTGCTACTGAAGAACTGTAAAGAAAAGATGAAAAAATAAAATCAGTATGTAAAGGGTGACATACATTTCAGAAACAATTAAATATTGAGTATAAATTTGGAGTGTTTGAATAAAATTGTCTGTGACTCATTAAAAAAAAAAAATACATCCCTCTCATTTGTTGTGTAAAACAGCCTTTCCCTGGCATAAAAAATGATATGTTAGCCGGGCGTGGTGGCTCACACCTGTAATCCTAGCACTTTGGGAGGCCGAGGCGGGTGGATTGCTTGAGCTCACAAATTTGAGTACAGCTTGATCCAGAGTAAGACCCTGTCTCTAAAAATAGCTGGGCATCATGGGCGGTGCCTGTGGCTCAAGGAGTAGGGTGCTGGTCCCATATGCCGGAGGTAGTGGGTTCAAACCCAGCCCCGGCCAAAAACCACAAAAAAAAAAAAAAAAAGCTGGGCATCGTGGGGAGCACCTGTAGTCCCAGCTACTGGGGAGGCCTAATGCAAGAGAATCACTTAAGCCTTAGAGTTTGATGTTGCTGTGAGCTGTGACACCATAGCACTCTACTGAGGGTGATAAAGTGAGACTCTGTCTAAAAAAAAAAAAAAATGATACGTTTCCCATATTTTATAATGACAGTAATCTGTTTCCTGGCCAAGGCAGATACTGCTCCCTCCATTTCCCTTTTTGAAACTGGCTGTGACCTAGCCTTTGACTCCATGCACTCAGTGTGACTTTCATGAAAGATCCCTTTCAGCATGCGGGATCGCTCCTGGGAAACTTCTTGTTACACTGTGTCTTACTCTATTTAAAGCTTTGGGGGCTTAGCTGCTGTCACATTCTAGCTATTTCTTTGGCTCAACTTTAATTTTATTTATTTATTTATTTATTTTTTGTAGAGACAGAGTCTCACTGTACCGCCCTCGGGTAGAGTGCCGTGGCATCACACGGCTCACAGCAACCTCCAACTCCCGGGCTTACGCAATTCTCTTGCCTCAGCCTCCCGAGTAACTGGGACTACAGGCGCGCGCCACAATGCCCGGCTATTTTTTTGTTGCAGTTTGGCCGGGGCTGGGTTTGAACTCTCCACCCTCAGCATATGGGGCTGGCGCCCCACTCACTGATGAACTGGAACTGAAATGTAGCCAGAAGGAACAGCTGATTGGCTGTGAAGGCTCCTTTGCAAGGTTCTAACCCTGGAAGGAGAGACTGAACTGGTCATTCTGAGAGCAACTGCATGAGCAGTCCCAGGGTCAACTCTGATAGCTTTCAGAGGGACACTGGGAGGAGTGATATTCCTGCAGGACACCAAAGATTGGGCACTGAGAAAAGAATTGCAGAATTCTTATGCTGGTATTTTCACATAATGGTACTGTAGAGATCTGCTGAAGACAAAATAGATACCACCTTAGAAAAGCAAAATTAGCCTTATATTTAAATTAAATCCTATAATGATCAAGACAGAGGTGCCTGTCACACTCTGAATTTTTGAATGTTTCCTTATTTAGAAGGTGTTTTATGGGAAAGAAAAAAGGATGTGAAAATGGGGAAGGAAGAGTAAACATGAGCCATGTGAAAAGAGGAACCAAAGTTTGGTTACTGATTCGAAATGGGCACAGACCAGGGGTGAACTTGATTACTTGAATGACAGGTCATATTTATTTGTCATGGGCAAATTTAGGAGTTTACACACGAGATGTTTTCACTCAACTGCTTCTTGTATTTGTAGGTAATACTATTAAATCTGAGCATTTTCTCTAGTGAGGTGATCGTCCTCTGTTTTAGCCGTGCTTGCAATGAGTGTTCTCCTATGATAATCTCTCTGAACGCACACGACATATTATCCAATGCAGTAGGATTCCTTTTATATGATGTTTTTGTTATGGTATAAAAGTTCATAAATTTGTGTAAGGCCAGTCACAATAAGCCTATGGATTAACTCCAAAACATATCATTGAGCCGAGGATCCAGGCCGTGGCTGCTGTGTCATGCCTCCCGGCCAGGCCACATCTTAGTAGCAGCAGATGTCCGTGGTCTACGTGGTAGGCACCTGGACCCTGTTTGGCTCAACATTTGCTTTAAGCAGGAAAAAGGGCAAGCTGCCAGGTGTTGAAGAAAAAAGCAGAAGAATGTCTCAACAAATGAATTAATAGAGCCCTTTAAAGGGTTTTATGTGGAAACCATTGCCACATATAATGAAGATTTTGTTCCAGTTACTGAAAAGATCCTCAACTATTTGGAATCATGGACTGGTGGTCTTGGTCAAGAATCTTGATTGATTGCTTGAATTCTGAAAACCAATACCTTCAGCATTTAAATTTAATAGATGTGGGTTGGGCATGGTGGCTCACACCTATAATCCTAGAACTCTAGGAGGCCGAGGCAGGTAGATTGTCAGAGCTCACAGGTTTGATGTCAGCCTGATCAAGTGTGAGACCCCATCTCTAAAAAAATAGCTGGATATTGTGGCAGGTGCCTATAGTGCTAGGTACTTGGGAGGCTGAGACAAGAGAATTGCTTAAGCCCAAGACTTTGAGGAAGCTGTGAGCTATGACTCCATGGTGCTCTACTGAGGGCAACAAAGTGACTGTCTCAAAAAAAAAAAAATTTTATTAGATGTTTTGATTTTCATCTTATGTTTGTGAAAAGTATGTACATCTAATTTAATTTTATTGTAAAATATAATGACTAATAATATGTAATAAATACTTCCTTAAAGGAAAATAAATTATCACTGAGAAAAGTAAATTGTGTGTTACTAAAATATTCCAGACATATATAAGCAATGATACATGTCTTAACTCATTTGATACTGAGAAGAACTCTCAAAGGAGATTGTAACCCTCATTCTTTATGCCATTTTATGAAGTTTTTTGAGCTTATATCTGAGTATTGTGCATGGAAAGGGCTGTCTATATTTGATTACATAATTATATTTATTTAATGTTCAATGTATTAGAATTATACAGGGTGTCCATAAAAAGTTTGTGTGTAAATTTAAAATAGTTGTAAATTTTAAATTACAACTATTTTAAATTGCATATGAATTTTATGGACACCCTGTGTATTGAAAAATTATGTTTTTCCTATGCCTCTATGTCAGATTTGCAACTCTTGTTGTTTTATTAATAAATCTTGTAAGTTTTTGTGAAAATTAAGAAAAATTTAATTAAAAATTAATAGAACATTGATTAAAAATTTCAATGTTCTATTAATTTATAAATTTAACAGATTAGAGTCTTATAAATAAAACCAGTTTACTGAGTTTTCTTAAACATTCAAAACTACTTTTACAAGTTTAATACTGTATTAACAACTCTAAGATGCCATCAATCGTAAGGTGCATGATTATTTTATGTACTACCAAAGAGGGAAAACACTGCCACTGCTATCTTATCACATTGATTGTAAGATACATCCAGATCCATTTTGCATGTTTGCTAAAAAAAAAAAAATGTGCATCTGGAATTGGTACTATATATCTGAATATCTTCAATAGTTAAAAGGTAGGCATTTTGCTTCTTAGGTTTGAAATAAGCAAAATCTTTCTAAGCATGTAAGCAGTTCTTATAATTCTAAACACATCAAATTAATATACATATTTCTTTATTTTTTATTTTGTTTCATTTTATTTTTTGAGACAGAGTGTCACTATGTGGCCCTATGTGAGCTGCTATAACAAAATACCACAGACTAGGTGCCTTAAACAACAGTTCTCAGGGCTGGGAAGTCCAAGATTAGGGTGCTGGCCAATTTGGTTCTTGATGAGGGCCCCCTTCCTGGCTTGCAAGCAGCTGCCTTTTCACTGTGTCTCCACAGGGACATTAAGGATCAGTGTCCTTGGCTCAGCACCTGTAACACAGTGGTTATGGCGTCAGCCACGTAGACCGAGCCTGGCGGGTTCAAAGCCAGCCTGGGCCAGCTAAATAACAATGGCAACTGCAACAAAAAAAAGTCAGGTGTTGTGGTGGGTGCTGGTAGTTCCAGCTACTTGGGAGGCTGAGACAAGAGGATCACTTGAGCCCAAGAGGTGGAGCAGTGGTTCTCAACCTTCCTAATGCTACAATGTATTTTCATTGTTAAAAAGGGGTCGTGACCCACAGGTTAAGAACAGCTGAGTGGAGGTTGCTGTGAGGTATGATACCACCGAACTCTACCAAGGGTGACAAAGTGAGACTCTCTCAAAAAAAAAAAAGGACTTCAACAAGCTGGTAGAGAGATGTAAGAAGTAAGAGAAAGGTAATCTGAAATTTATTCCATATTACAAAACCTGATTTAGCCATTTTAAGGAGAATAAGGAGAAAATGTGAAGAGGCTGGGGAGGAAATGATTTTAAAAATAGTTTGTTGTTCATCAATGCAATCTTTTCTCTATTTGGTAGGAGAAGCCTGGGAGAGGCTTACCCTGAGTTGGTACTGATGGTGAATAATTTCTGGGAGCTACACTTGGCACCAATGGGCTTGTGTCCACTGTCACCAGCTTCTTCCATGACACCCAGGCTAAGCTATTCCTGTCCTAGGACACCTAAAAGCAGCATTTCTCCCTTGAGACCCTCTCCCATCTTCAGTATTCCCTTGCTTCAATCCTATGGGGTTTAGTGTTCTCATGAATCAATTGGTAAAATTCTAAGAATTTTGTGGGACAGCCATAATTAAAATTAAATTATATATACTTACAATTATATTAAAAACAAAAATTGTATTAAAAATATAAAAAGATACTCAGAGCTCCTCACTCCCTGATTATTTTACTGCATTTTACTATTGAGTTCATGAGGTATTTTTTATATTTTTTATCTGTATGGTACAAATACAACATAATGACATACTACTGGGAAGCTTTTCCCACTTCTTTGTTTTTCGTGACCTGTGATGTCACCTTAGTAGCTTGAAATTCACCATGCTGTCCCCCTGGACATTTCCACCATGGAAACCTGCAAATGCTACAAATCAAAGCCTCATGTGTTGTTTTATCTATTGTTTATACTTAAGAAACTGATGGAAAAAATGTTAATAATGCAGATTTAATTTAAAAGTGTTAAAACAGTTCCTTTGAGATGAGCACAAAAATTGAGAAAATATTCTTCCAGTGTTTGAAGCTATTAATCTGATTTAGCAGAGAAATCACTGATGTCATTGATGAATGAGTCAAGTTCTGACCTTAGTCTTCTTTGTTTCACTTTCATCTTACTCTTTATCATAAATGTAAATGTCCACTGACACTTGGAACTACAGTCTTGCCTCAGTTGCAGCCATGCTTTGGCTACAGGTATATGAGTCCATCAAAAATCAGTGACAATGCTTCATAAGAATTGTCTGCATGGATTTACAAGAGAGTATTGTATATTGTATTATTTTAAAATTGTGTGCTACACATCCCTTATGTTTTATAACAAACACATGTACCTACATAAACACAAAAAGATTTTTCCTCAGAGATCAGATTGTTAATCACAGGGCTGTCTTCTCTTTCTTAGCCTCACTGCAATCATAGCTCAATAACTAAAGGCGTATTTTTAAGGTCTACTGCCTGTCTTGCCTGCTTAGACTATAAGGTCCACAGGGCAGAGAACTTTCTATTGTATCCACAGACATTTTCTAAGAGCCTTGCTATGTCTGGCCGGTGCTTGATAAGTATTTTTTGAATGAACGGATGGATGAATGAGTGAATCCTAACCCTAACTCTCATTTTCCCATTGCCCAAGACACTTTTACACTTTTCTCACATTAATATAATTTTAATTATTATTTAATGACATTTCTTTTTCAAAATCTTAGAATGAATAATTTTTTGTATGCTATACTATTTCTTCCCCTGATAAGAGCTTCTGATTAAGTGGTGTCAAAATAATGCATCTATTTCATTAATATTCTTTTTTGTTTTTGTTTTATTTTTTGAGATAGTTTTACTTTGTTGCCCTGGGTTGAGTGCCGTGGCGCTGCAGCTCATAGCAACCTCGAACTCTTGGGCTCAAGTGATCCTCTTGCCTCAGCCTCCTGAGCAGCCGAGACTATGGATGCCTGCCACAATGCTGGGCTATTTTTAGAGATGGGGTCTCAATCTTGCTCCGGGTGGTCTCAAACTCCTAAGCTCAAGCAATCCATTCCCCACGGCTTCCCAGAGTGCTAGGATTACAGATGTGAGCTACTGTGCCCAGCCATTCATTAATATTCTTGTATTGCTTTATCTAAATGGCTCATTAAACAACTTATTTACAGTCTAATGTCATATTTTTCAAACTTTTCTTTGTGCCACCATAAGAAATGCATTTTACATAACAATTCTCTAATGCATCCATGGGTGTGTATGCATAATGCAATATCACGGGCTTATATTTTTTAACAAAAACTTTATACAACGATTAATGATATTTTCTACCCTAGGCTAATGTGTCCTAATTTATCTTTTTTTTTTTTTTTTTTTTGTAGAGACAGAGTCTCACTTTATGGCCCTCGGTAGAGTGCCGTGGCATCACACAGCTCACAGCAACCTCCAACTCCTGGGCTTAAGCGATTCTCTTGCCTCAGCCTCCCGAGTAGCTGGGACTACAGGCGCCTGTCACAACGCCCGGCTATTTTTTTTTTTTTTTGGTCGCAATTCAGCCGGGGCCGGGTTTGAACCCGCTGCCCTCGGTATATGGGGCCGGCGCCTTACCGACTGAGCCACAGGCGCTGCCCTAATTTATCTTTTAATAACTCCAGATTATGACTTCATAAACTGATTTTAAAATTAGTGAGTCTAAGCTGCTTTTGAAAAACACTGGCCTTTTGAATATAGCTCTTACCCAGAAGGCAGGATATCCTATTTCACTATTGACTAATTTTAGGCAACTTAGTGAATGTTCCTGTGTCTTCATTTCTCCGTTGGTAAAATGAAGAGATGGCATGAGAATGAATGATTCCCGTGAGACTATGGCCAAGGAAAAACAGGCTATGTTGTGATCTAAATCTCAGTTGGCTTAGCATATCAAAGTTCACCTCCTGCTCATAGGAAGTTTGGTGAAAGTTGGCAGCTTTCCAGGGTACTTGTCCCTTTTGTTATGACCTAGCAATCCAGGCTGCTCCAGGTTCTTAGGAACTTTCATCTCAACACCTGACCTCCTTGACTATCATTGCAGGGGAGAAAAGAGTTGGAGGGTTGCTCTGACTGTTAAATTCTTCCTCCTAGGGCGCCGGCCCCATATGCCAAGGGTGGCGGGTTCAAACCCAGCCCCGGCCAAACTGCAACAAAAAAATAGCCGGGCGTTGTGGCAGGCACCTGTAGTCCCAGCTGCTCGGGAGGCTGAGGCAAGAGAATCGCGTAAGCCCAAGAGTTAGAGGTTGCTGTGAGCCGTGTGACGCCATGGCACTCTACCGAGGGCGGTACAGAGAGACTCTGTCTCTACAAAAAAAAAAAATTCTTCCCCCTAAAAGTGAGACATGTCTGTTCCCAGTCCATTGGCCAAAACTAATCACATGACTCTTCCTAATTATGAGACAAGGAAGTCTGGGGGATCTTAGGGGGCCATGTGGATATTCCACATGGCCCCCTAAGATCATGGATCTTTCCTTGAGGTTTCTGGTAAGATAAATACAGTAGAGCCTCCATGGTTGACCACTTCTGTACATCCACTACCTTCTTAGGTGGACCTAATTTTCATAGACTAGACATGCACCACATGTATGTATCAGTACAGTGGGCTTAGTTTCTTACGTTGACCACCTCTATATGTTGACCAGTTTGTTACAGTCCTTGGGTGGTTAAGGTTCTACTGTATTCAAATTTAGGTTTCACTTATTTTCTCTCATTGCACCCAATACTCATTCTCCTTCCTAAGAGTTTACCATAGTTCTCACTATATTAATTTCTATTG